>NC_142931.1:83686358-83693858 GCF_046866305.1 Octopus bimaculoides | reverse complement strand
TAAAGCCAGTAATTAGTGAGGAGGTGTTTGGTTGATTATGTTGATACTGCTACTTGACTAGTACTTTATTTTACCGACCCCGAGAGGATAAAAGGAAAAGCTGACCACGCTGAGATTTGATCTCAGAACCTAAGGGGCCGGAAGAAAACACCGTTATTCTAAGGATACTGCCAATTCACTGCTCTTGCAAAGACTACTAATAAGGATTCTGAACTGGGAACAAGGTCACACATTTTGTATTGTAAATTGGATTGACCTCAGTACTTAACTGGCTTTATTTTATCGAACCAGAAGGATGAAAGGCAAGGTCAAGATCGGTGGGATTCGAACTCGAACGTAAAAGTGTCTGACAGTCCAATGAATCTACCAATCCACATCCTTTTAATAATAATAATAATAATGGTTTCAAATTTTGCCACTAGGGCTGCTTTTGTCGAGAGAGGATGAGTCCATTACTTCGACCGTAGTGTTCAACTGGTACTTATTTTATCGACCTCGAAAAGATGAAAGGTAAAGTCGCCTCTGCGGAATTTGAACTCAGAACGTAGCGACAGACGAAATACCGCTAAACATTCTGTCCAGCGTGCTAACGATTCTGCCAGTTCGCCGGCCAGCAGTTGCGGGGAAGGGTGGAAGTAGATTACATCGACCACAGTGCTGTACTCATATTTATTTTAATTGCTGGCCTTATGCCGAAATTTGAAGCTATATTCGTTCAAATGAGGCCGAGGTCGACTTTGACTTTCATCCGTTCCAACGTTGATAAAATAAGTATCAGTTGAGCGCTGAAGTCGATGCAGTCGACTTCCTCTTCCCCTTAAAACTGTTTGCTTTGTCCTGAAATTAAAAAGAATTTAATAGAATACAGTTCAACGAAACCGTAGTGACCAGTGGTCAGACTCATGTACACTGTACTGCGCGGGCGGGTTAAAAAGGATAAAATGGAATACCGAGATAAATCAACATGATACACTGTATATATTTGGACAGTCTACGTATAAATACATAAAAGCATACGTATAAATACATACAAAGCATACAAGCACGCATGCGCGTGCACCCCCTTCCCCTACACACATACATACACGCACACATGAGAGGATTTCTCACGATGATTACCGCAGTCTACGGCGTTGAAAGGAACTCATCCAAGCTAAGTTGCATGCGCTAATTAATATTCGTTACAAAGGCTGCTTCCGTTGCTCATAACTAATTTATATTCAGCCCGCCAGAGTTTTGTGACACCACTGACTGTTTAGTCCCTGTTAACCCATATTTGTTTGACTGATATTTTCATCTGGTATTCAGTGTTTGGGCACCTGTTGCCGGCGATTCACAGTTTATGATAAAATCACGTGATGCAAAAATCCTACCTGCCGGTACTGAAGAAATTTCTTCACCCGATATAACCTGTACTTTTTAGCTTCCAACAGTTACAGGAGATGATTTCTCAGAACGAATACTGAAGTCTACAAAACAACACACCCAAGTTAAGCTGGATGTTCTAACACACACACACACGCATACACACATAAAGGCACGAGCGGCGTAGCTGTGTGGTCAGAAGCTCGCTTCCGTGGTGTCTTGGGCAAATGTCTTCCACAGTAGACCCAGGCAGACCAAAGCCTAGGGAGTGCATTTGGTAGACGGAAACTGAAAGAAGCCCGTCATATTTATATACACATATATATATATATATATATATATCTTTTATTCCCCGTCTCATTTTTCTTCCTTTTTCTCGCTCCCCCTCTCTCACATTTCTTGGCCCTCTCTTTCATTAACTCCCACTATTTCCCGCTCGTTTATTTCCCCTGTACCTTTCTCTTTGTCTCTGATTTTTTCTAATCCCGCTGCCCCCGACCCATCTCTCCTCCTTCCACATGACCGGTGTCCGGCCAGCCATGATCTTTCTTTCTTGGCCTGACTGCCGACCGTCGTTTGTATTCGTAATTGTGTACCATGTTCTCCGTTTTTTTTTTGTGTTTCTTTATTTTTTTTTTTTTGTCTTTGTTGCCGTACACATTCACTAGCTTTCTTACAAAGGGGTCTAATGCTCTTAGCTTAGACTTTTTGGTGGGGCAACCAGATCGAACCATCTCAAGTGTAACTGCCCGAAACGGTCGTGACTTCTGGAAGTGGCCCGTCTTTTTTTGTCTGTCCTTCTAATTGTTGCTTCTCTTGTCCGCCTTTGTATCGTCTGTCTGTTCGAATGCTTTAATGTCCTCTATTGCGTTTTCGTTCCATTTATATATATATATAAATTCTTAAATTCTTAAATATACTCAAATACCCAAAATTTCAAGGAGTTCCTGCCTTAAAAACAGGAACTAAACCACAGTTATTTTGTGTTCTTTGCTACATTGGTTTCTATTAACCCATTTATTCTATCAGAAGAATTTTTAGTCATTAAGATAGAAGAAATACACATAATTATATATATATATATATATATATATATATATATATATACATGCACGTATGTATGAGTATGTGTATGCTTGAGCGCGTGTGTGCGTTTGTCGGAATACGAAAGTAAAGAGAATTTTGTCGTTTCTTTCTAAGAGAGAAAGACAGAAAAGTTCAGATCAAACTAAAATCCTACATACACAACCTCCGGGAAAATTCTGTCACTGCTGCAACTTCTGAAATGCTACCATATCAACCCATGTCAAATCGTTCACTCTCATCTACCTTTCTCCCATCTTAGCGTCACCCTTCACAATATTTCGTCTCCTAGAACAACAATTAGATTGGACTCTTTCCTAATCGTCAAAGCAAAAGATAGTAGCGAAATTATTTTCCCGCTGGACTCGGTCGATAGCCTGGCTCAGTACTTCATAGAATACCAGCAGTCTGACGATAATTCTATAGCCAGCAAGAAATCAGCGTTGAGCGAGTTTTTTGTTTTTTTAACAAGATTTTGCTTTTATTATTTTGACTTATTTCTTAAACACTGTTCTCTCTACTTCCTGCGATAATCTCCTATGTAATATACGAAATCTTCATATATAGTTCACGACTGTGGAGGCGCGATGGCCCAGTGGTTAGGGCAGCGGACTCGCAGTCGTAGGATCGTGGTTTCGATTCTCAAACCGGGCGTTGTGAGGGTTTATTGAGCGAAAACACCTAAAGCTTCACGAGGCTCCGGCAGGAGATGATGGCGAACCCTGCTGTACTCTTCCACCACAACTTTCACTCTTACTTCCTGTTTCTGTTGTGCCTGTAATTCAAAGGGTCAGCCTTGTCACACTGTGTCACGCTGAATATCCCCGAGAACTACATTAAGGGTACACGTGTCTGTAGAGTACTCAGCCACTTGCACGTTAATTTCACGAACAGGGTGTTCCGTTGATCGGATCAACTGGAACCCTCGACGTCGTAAGCGATGGAGTGCTAGCAAGTTCACGACTAATGTTCAGTTTTGCAAAGAGTGATAGTTCTATGAACTCTTTCGAGAGGCAACGTTTGAACGACTACTCTGAGCATATTGCAAGTACAATGTTGCTGCTGTTGATGTTTAACCCCGAATCAATTCTGATTTTTTTTTATACACTGTGCCTAAGTTCACATTATTTAATACGTCTCTTTCTTAAAGATGGTAAAATATCATTTGATGGAAATGTGGTTGCAAATCGAACAACCATGCAGAGGCTCCCTCGAGGTGTCTTTTTGAGCTGGGATCCGAACCGTATAGTATACAGTATATATTTCTTAAGATATTTCCATTCCACAGATCTGAAAGTGCATGTCGATCCTTTTAGTAGTTAGTATGTTAGCCATACTTTTGTACTGTGACCCTTGCACTGTCTTTTCGATGCAATTGAAGTTTACATTAACGGATGGAATTTGAGTTGATAAAGAAGACATTTTCCTCGCCATTCATTTTTAATATCGATGTTATATAGTGAGTTGTGTCATATTATATTCCAGTAACTAGTTTTAAAGGAGATTTTTTTGTTGTTACCGTTGAATATATAATTTTTCCAGTTCTTTAATGGCTTGACCAGAGAAAGAAGGGAAGCAGCATTCACATCTATTTTTCAGAGCTTACGAAATTAGCAGAAGGGGGTTATTCTTTGACAGGAGATCTACTCTGAATGCTTGCAACGAAGACACAAAAACCAAGGGCTACTTAGTGGTTTTAAACTGTTTAAGAGATTAAGTCTATCATCAAAAAGCAGAAACCGTTCCTCTGACAGGTTTTCGGGCAAATTTTGTCCTTCAAATTTTACTCGCGATGCTTTGGTCGACTCAATGCTACAGTAGAAGATACATGATCATCACGAAGCATAGTAAGATTGAAATTCGATTTATAATTGAAACACGACTGAAGTTCGATAAGAAGTTCGATTCATAACCACACAGTTGTAAATAGATCTTCTTAGCACCAAAACCATTCCTACATTCATTATAGTAACTGTGTGATGGAGTCTCATTGTATAACTCCGCGACCCAGTTAGATATCTTTGGCAGAGGATAAAGTACATTTGCTAATGTCATTATGTCTGTATTTTTAATAGTTTGGGTGAGTAGATCTATTTATATCAATCTTAGATGTGTTACTGTTTCATTTCCTGAAAGGTTCGTATAATTTCGAAGCTAAGTGAAGTTTGTCGTTCAGGAAGTTTATCGTTGTCAATTTTGCTTCAACTGTCATCATCAAGACAAATTTGCTGAATTTGTAGAATGTTCTGCTTCCTTTTCAGAAGGTGTCGACTATACGTTCATTTCCACTGTCCGAAATTTCAAGTCTGTTACGCTCTTTGCATTAAATATGTTAACACTAATTCAACTATTATTTTTCATGTGGATGGTGTGTCTAGGTTATTTATTCATTCTCAAAGCAATTTTAACTTTCAGCATCAACCACTGTGCAATCCTGTACATTTACTTAATCGCTGTACCATCTTTACTTGAGTGCAATAGAGTCTGTACTTTGCTGATGAGGTTGTAACAAGCAACATACCTGGAGTTGTCCCGTACTTGCCAAGATATTAGGCAATGAATAATATTGATTTATTTTCATCATCTCATAATTTCTTCTAATTTTCTTTATAATGTGTACTGTTACATTAAACCTGCTAACACTAACTTAACTATTGCTATACAAACTCACACTAATACTATAAAGCGATGTTTCTAATGTGTTAAGCAACAAGCGATCTACTAATTCATAAACTGGCGCCATCGAACCGACCAAGATAACATCAAACACGACTGTTCTATCATCTTCATTAAATAAACAAGCAAATAAAGAAATATATAGGAGATATTCTATAGTTTACATGATGATCTGCAGGTCATCTTGTGCAATGTTTATGAATGTTTTAACGAATTTTGGTGGCTTTTAGAAGTAATTCCTGTCTTATTGAGAAATAAATAATGAATGATGTTAAATTGGAGAAATCTGCATTTATCATAGTTTACAGCGTTATTATTGAACGACTCAGTAACTATTGCCGTACTGTTCCATACATTCAAATTCCTGAATTGTTTTGTGTCTCTGTTTGTTCAATATGAGATTGCTTTTCTGTCTACATAGAAAATATTTTATGTCCAGTTAATAAGTCTGCGTCTGTGCGAGTAGCTGAAATTGCTTTTATATGGTCCTTCCTTCCAGTGTGATGAAAGCTGGTGTTTTAACGAGACAATTTAGCCGTGATGTTTATCGTTGTTGTCGTTGCTGCTGCTGCTGCTGCTGTTGTTGTTGTTGCTGCTGCTGTTGCTGCTGTTGTTGTTAACGCTGTAAAATAGCTGCGCGTTTGCTATGATGAAATAAACCTAAAATCAAAAGCGCTCCAGTTCTAACCACATCGTAGGATGCATGTAATTTCAGGGTGATGTTGCTATATTTAACAAGTGTGGAGAAAATTTATCATGAGCAACTTGCAGAGCCGAGAAAAACAACGAATCTTTAATTTCGCAAATTCATAAATAAGCAAGTATACAAATTCACAGATATATAATATTATATTATATTACAGCGTAAGGCGACGAGCTGACAGAATCGTTAGCACGTCGGGCAAAATGCCTAGCAGCATTTCGTCCGTCTTTACGTTATGAATTCAAATTCCGTCGAGGTCGACTTTGTCTTTCGGGGTCGATAAAATAAGTACCAGTTGAGTAATCGACTAGTCCTTTCCCCCAAAATTTCAGGCCTTGTGCCTATAGTAGAAAGGATTATATTAAGTCTATTTAAGTATAGATTATATTATATTAAGTCTATATAAGTATCATTTTAATCATGAAACTAAATCGAAAGCGTAATCTATCATATATCGATCAGATATTATCAGATATTGTTATACAGCGCTGGTCACAATGCGCCTCCTCGCATTATTGTAGCTTCCGAACGATGCCACCCTGCTGGCTTGGTAGTAGGCCAACATTCTCCTTGAACGGGACACCAGTCCGTCGCAAGGTTTTCAGCAAACTGGACTGGAGCAATGTGAAATGAAGTGTTTTGCTCATCGCACAGCCAGTGTGGAAATCGAAACCACGTTTTGCTTTCGTAAGTGCAACACTCTAGCCACTAGGCCACATGCCCGCACACCTATTAAACATAGAACATTTATATAATTCGGAACTAAATCAAAAATATAATCTGTTACAAATATAAAATTTATACTATGTACATGATTCGTAAGACAATCGACTAATAAATAAATGTTTTAAATTGTGACACATATATTAACTGCTATACTTTTTCAGAATCCACAGCTGAATGGAGCAACCACTATATATCGTTTACTGGAACTATGTGTTCAAGTCCAGATACATGCACATTTCTCTGTTATGTTTAGAAAGATGTAGTATAACGCATTAAGATTTGTTGATGATTGATAAATATAATTGTACCATAGTTGAGATTGTTAAGTAATCGGCGTAAAGTTTTTTAAAAAATAGATAACAATTCTCAGCGTAGAAGTGACGAGGATATAACAAAGAATATAGTTTTCAAAGGTGATTTCTTCCAAGACATCATCTTTAATACAATCTTTGCGCACTTTACACTACCTTACGAACCGAATGCTTTAGAAAAAATAGCAAAGTACCTCAATTCGCATGGCCACCACGTCCATCCCGAGCGACAGCCCCAAAGCAGAAGAGACCCACATTAGTTATCCTTCCGCTCACATAATCCCTCTCGTTTCTCTCCATCCAGCAAGGCCGTTTGCGTGATGTCCATTGATCCTAGCTGTACTTTTGTTGTGGAGATTTGGGTTCACTTATGGTTTCAAAAGAATTTATGATTGTAACGTGTAAACTATTTTAGATATCTTTGCTGTTTCGCACGAATTTCCTTTTTGTCTGCAAATATGAACTAATTTTTATAGATAGCTTCAATTAGGGTCTCTCAGTCTGCTATGCTAGACATAGAAGCTAAAATTTACCACACACGCTCGCTCTAACGTCTTAAAAAAGAAAGGAGACCTTGGATAATACCGCCAGGGATAGAATACAGAGGCAGACGCATACACACACACACACACACAC
>NC_142931.1:83673858-83683858 GCF_046866305.1 Octopus bimaculoides | reverse complement strand
ACACACAAGAAAATTGGTTTGGGGGTTGAAAATGAACCTAAGCCTTCAAACGAATTTTAGTTTATTATTTTTTTATTTCTTTAATTTATTAGTCTCAGCAGTTTTTGTTGTTTCTATTTTTCAATGGTAAACAAAAGATAAGATGAAAATTTAAAAGGAAAAGAATACACAATACAAAAGTTTTATAGCGATAAAACATGATAGAAAAAAAAATCAAATGTTTAATGGATTTTATGATATAAACTCATGTTTTCGATAAGCTCAATAAGATTCACTCCACAACAAAGCTATATACGTTTTAAATGGACATTTACTTCGGTGCACCTTTTTTAAATTTTAATTTTCAGTCTTTACTTGTATAAAGAGGTAAGGTTTTTATGTAGTTTAATAACATACAATATTTTTCCGAATGCGAATTTTCAGTTTTGTTCATATTCATATTATATAAACTGACATGGGTATATTAAACAAATTAATAAGCATAATGTCACTGATTTATTTCAGTAATTCAGTTACTTAATTTTTTTGTTGTAATATAGAGCGAGAAAAGGGGAGGGGAAGGAGATAGAGAGAGAGTAGAAGTAATGAAAGTTACAATGGGAAAAATGAAGATATGGATAGTCAATCAGACAAATAGACATAGAGAGAGGTAGTTAGTTACTGGGTGAGCATAATGTTACCGAGAGAGGAAAAAGAGAGATTAATTAAGAAAGAGAGAGAGAGAGAGTAAATATACGAATGAAAAATCAGCGAAAATGTATCAAAAACGAATTATGGAGAAATTATGAAGAACAATTTATATAAAAGAGTGATTTGAAGGCACTCGCAAACAGAAACCAGTGTGTGTGTGTGTGTGTGTGTTTGTCTGTCTGTCTGTATGGCACCTGTCTTTCCACGACCGAAACGTAAAACAAAGGTGTAATGTTATATCCTCTTTTTCACCTAATGTAAAATCCAATCTAGCTAAAGGCTTTTTAATCTTTATCGACAAACACTTCTCCTTAGATATAGAAACAAAAAAATAATAACTAGCACTGCCTTGGCAATATCGCCCAGACCCACTAACAAAACCGAAAGTACATGCTTATGCAGGAATCCGAGTACATATACACCAAAAGAAATCCTGCAAAGTAGAAGTAAAGTAATAGAAACATTAATATTACATAGGTGATATAGGCGTCACGAAACACATATTTAAATAAAGATCTTACAATCATATATCCTCCTTTAAACATAGGAAAAAGATTAAAATTTGCCAGCTACATCTCGAAATTAAAAGAAAAGTCTATGAAAATGCTGGAAAGAGCCACGCACTTTTAAACTGGAAGTAAACAGCGTGAACTTTTTATGGTAGGAAAGAGAAGAATCCTCAAAAATCTTCGAAAACAAAGCCACTATTGAAATTTAGATCAGAGATAATCAGGAAATGCATGCACTTGAACAAGCACCGATTACGCATTTGTGAAGCAATATTTTTACGCGGCTGGAAACACGTATTTATATATACATGTAATATTACTCCAGCTAAGACACGCACACACACACATGCACATACTTGTATCTATGCACCTATATACATACTTATCTGTAACATTATACCATATTAATACATCACGTGTATGTATATGTATACACACATACATGCATTTATACACATACACAAATATATATTACACAATCGAGGAAATTGTACCTTATAGATTTTTTAGGTACACAAAAGATACTATATGCACCATTTATATATATTTAGTGCATTTCATTAATATTAAAATGTTCCCCGTAGATAACTGTCCATCAAAATATACATTCAAGTATTGTATTAACAACTAAGCCATTACATACATCAAACACAATTAATATCTATGATAGCATTTACTATTTTTTTCACTCAAAATAGTATAGACAAAAAAGCTAACACATACTCGAGCGATCACACACACATACACACATATGTACATTCCCCCCTCCAACAACCGCACGTAAATACACAGATTTATTCATACAATTACACGTATTTAGACATATACTCACATATATATATATATATATACAATTACACACAAGGCACATACACATGGTGAAGACGCATGGTTCAGTGGTTAGAGCGTCGGGCTCACAATCATGAGGTAGTCAGTTCGATTCCCAGACGGGCTATATGTTGCGTTCTTGAGCAAGACACTTTATTTCACGTTGTTCCAGTTCACTCATCTGTAGAAATGGGTTGCGACGTCACTAGTGCCAAATTGTATCGGCTTTTGCCTTTCCCTTGGATAACATCAGTGGCGTGGAGAGGAAAGGCTGGTATGCATGGGTGACTGCTGGTCTTCAATAAACAACCTTGCCCGGACTTGTGCCTCGGAGGGTAACTTTCTGGGTACAATCCCATGGTCATTTATGACCGAAGGTGGTCTTTACCCATTACCCTTTACATACATATGCAGCCACTTAAGTGCATGCACATATACATCCAGACAGATTAAACACACAAATGCTAAGGTTTTCTGGGAAAAACCCCCAAAGAAACTGAGGTACATCTTCAAAATCCAATCTATTAAGAGCACAGTAAAAGTTTGTGAGACATTCCTAAGATTATCCATCTAATTTTTTTTTTATGATTATATGCACTTACTCAAATGTGTGCATCTACAAAGGCACCTATATAAAAGTAATTTCGCCTGCGCGCACCCCACCACATCCACACACAAACACTAAAGAGACATGTTCTAAAAAGGCATGTTCTAAAAAGGCATGTTCTTATAGAATATAAGTGCAGATGCATGCACCTACAGATATGCACACACTAACACAACCAAGTATTTAGAAACTGCGGGAACTCTCATAACTCATAAAGCCTTGTCACTTAATTAGCAACTGGCTTAAACTCCATGAAGAACTTAAAGGTACACACACACACACACACACACACACACACACACTCACTCACGCATACGCACGCAAAATACATACATACATACATACATACATACATACATACATACATACATACATGTACGTAGGTACATAGGCCTTGAAATCAGAATTTTTGCTTTTAACACATGCCTGACAAATAAAATTGGTTATCTTCTTTGAATAAATGTGAAGAGGCACCTTTTTATAGTAGATTAAAGCAATGATCAAACGAATAAAATTAACTGAAACTAAACACGTTGAATTACTACTATATTTGCCATGGCTGAACAGGAGATTGAGATCAGCACCTGCTACGAAGCCTTTGAATTGAACCAAGAGTTGAGCAAATTCAGTGACAGGACTAGGGAAGATCCCTCAGTAGGTAACATGAAAAGGTTGAAGAATCATTGGGATGTAAAATACCACAACTACTCCAAATTCAGTGTCAAACAACTGTGACAACAGACAACTATCGCTGAGAAAAGATTTGCTGCTTTCTTCACAACATCTAATAATATAAATGCGCCCTTTTAAAACCTAGCCAGGCTCATGGGCCCGGTTTCCCGGTTTCAATGGCGTATGTGTTCCCCAGCTGGACGGGACGCCAGTCCATCGCAGCGTTACTCGTTTTTGCCAGCTAAGTGGACTGGAGCAACGTGAAAATGAAGTGTTTTGCTCAAGAACACAACGCGTCGCCCGGTCCAGGAATCGAAACCACAATCTTACGATCATGGTGCTGACACCCTAACCACTAGGCCACTCGCCTCCACCTTCACAACATCTACTGTACGATAAAGAATGAAATTAATACGTCACATGTATACTCAACAGTGAGGATAATAGCATCATCAGATAAGGCAAAGAAGTCCTGAACGAGTACTCTACTGATACAGCTACTCCGTGCGAACCAAGCGTGATTTACGTAGAGACTTAGAAGAGAAATAACCATCATAACAACTGAAAGTTATGTTTGGGTAGATGTCCCACAAGTAAGAGAATGCCAACAACGCTGACAGGAATAGAAACCTCTCCAGGATTTATGATAAGTACATCACTCCTTCATTAGAAGATTATGCCTTTGCTAATCAAGAACAAGAGGTAGCTACTAATTACTTGATCAACAAAAGAGATAAGGATATCATATCTCTAAATCTCCACGCTGTGATGGAAAGTGTCGATTATGGCATACAAATGTGGAAAATATCACATCCTCAGTAGCTGCCCCAAAATGTTCGCAAGACCCTACCTTCTTATGAGACATGACATTGTCGCTATGATGGTTTGCAATGCCATATGCAAGGATTGCTCTGACAGCCGCGCACACTAGCACCAGCGAGTGGCGGAACATTTCCATAAAGACTGCAGTTCTGTGGAGAGCTGATAACAAACCTACAGCTCTTATATCCAGGTTATAGATTTTCATTTGCCCCCAGTGGGTTACGTAACAATTGACTGCATAGAAACCTAGGAATGCTTGGGTTCTCCAAATACAGTTGACCAGAGGAATAAGGAAAATTTCTAAAACATTTCTGGGATTCTCTATTTGAGGTTACTGCGTGAACATACGCACACAACCATACATACACATAGAATACACATACACTCACACAGCTACACATACACATAGAATACACATACACACACACAACCATGCGTACACATAGAATACACATACACTCACACAGCTACACATACAAATACACGCTCACAATCACACATACACATAGAATACACATACACGCACACAACCACGTGTACACATAGAATACACATGCACACACACAACCACGCATGCACATAAAATACACTAGCACTCACACAGCTACACATACACTCACACAACCACGCATACACATAGAATACATATACACTCACATAACCACGCGTACACATAGAATACACACATACTCACACAACCACACGTGTACATAGAATACACACACACACGCTCACAACCACACATGCGCATAGAATACACATACACGCACATAACCACACATACACAGAATATATATATACACCCACACATAAACAATAATGAGACATACAACTCGTAATCTATTGTGACATATACACACCCGCGAGTACAAGCTAATCTACATGCACATACATGCACACAATACATACACATATATGTCCATACATTAACCATACAGATAACCACAGATTCCAAGAGTTTTCTTCAACTGACTGGCTGGACTTCTGCAAAAGAAAAAAAGCTTAAAATAATACCAGGGAAAGACACAAGCACACACACACACACACACACACACACACACACACACACACACACACACACACACACACACACACACACACACTCACACACACACACTCACACACACACACACATACATACATTCATACATTGTAAAGTAGTCTAACATTTGAAGTTTCTGAGCTGAACAAATATGCACAATCACATGTACATATTGAGCACATACACAGAAACACACATAAGCAGTAATGAAGCACATACACTTGTATTCCAAAATTATATGCACACCCACTACATAGATGCATGTTTATCAATTAATACGTATATACCTTCAATATTCGATTCACATATCTACAAACCTCAAGAGTTGTATTGAGTTACACAAAAAAGATTCACCACTTTGAATTCTCCAAAGGAAAAAAGAAACTTTAATAATTACAAAGGAAAAATTACACATTCTCATACACCTACCTTCTTCCATGCATGCATGCATCCATCCATCCATCCATCCATCCATCCATCCATCCATACATACATACATACATACATACATACATACATACATACATCCATACATACAGTTATCAAGATACTACCTCCCTACGCGACACGACGTTGTCGCAAAAATAATATACAATCCCATTCGGAAAAAAAGATGTCTTGGAATAAATATAGAGAATCCCCCTGTTGCTGAATACATAGACAAGCATTAACACAAGGAATACTGGTGGAACATTCCCGTCAAAGCATCTGTGAAGTGTAAGCATAGCAAGTCGGATATTGTTGTGAATATTTCTTTGAAAACCAGAAAATCAAAGAGAAACAGGATAAATATGGACAACTGCCTCAAAACCGCCAGCTTCTATATCCGGATTACAAATTTACATTTATATTAATAATAATTGGTGCTTATCCAGACTGTTAGTCTGGATAAACTTGAATTTTCCGGAAAAAAATCAACCACTTGCATATTAAAACTACAATCTGTAAGTAGAAGAGAAAAAATATGCAAGACTTTTCTCAAGTTTAAAATATGTCATTGTTTTCGTTATCTACATTCCAACGATGGAGTTTTGTATCTTTGTTAGAAACGAGCTCTTTCAGAGAGAGAAAGAATTTAAATAATCAAAAATAATCAAAAGTAGCTTGCTTACGAATCACATGGTTCCGGGTTCAGTCCTACTGCGTGGCACCTTGGGCAAGTATATCCTACTATAGCTTCGGGCCGACCAGAGCCTTGTGAGTGGATTTGGTAGACAGAAACTGAAAGAAGCACGTCGTATATATGTATATGTATATATATATATATATGTTTGTATGTCTGTGTTTGCCCCCCCCCCCAACATCGCTTGACAATCGATGCTGGTGTGTTAACGTCCCCGTAACTTAGCGGTTCGGCAAAAAGACTGATAGAATAAGTACTAGGCTTACAAAGAATAAGTCCTGGAGTCGATTTGCTCGACTAAAGGCGGTGCTCCAGCATGGCCGCAGTCAAATGACTGAAACAAATAAAAGAGTAAAAGTGGAAGAGAACATACATACATACATACATACATACATACATACGTGTCACTAAAGAATATTACAGTCGAATAAAGAAAAGTTGGACCTCAGAACTGTCTGCATTCAATAAAACAGTAGTCCACAATGTGTTACAGTGCCAGAACTCATACCAACATTAGGGCTGCTTGATTGGACACTTGATGAGGTCCGAGCCATTGATGTGATGCTGGCACCCCGTCGCTTACGACATCGAGGGTTCTAGTTGATCCGACCAACGGAACAGTCTGCTCGTGAAATTAACGTGCAAGTGGCTGAGCACTCCACAGACACGTGTACCCTTAACGTAGTTCTCGGAGATATTCAGCGTGACACAGTGTGACAAGGCTGACCCTTTGGATTACAGGTACAACAGAAACAGGAAGTAAGAGTGAGAGAAAGTTGTGGTGAAAGAGTACAGCAGGGTCCGCCACCATCCCCTGCCGGAGCCTCGTGGAGCTTTAGGTGTTTTCGCTCAATAAACACTCACAACGCCCAGCCTGGGAATCGAAACCACGATCCTATGACCGCGAGTCCGCTGCCCTAACCACTGGGCCATTGCGCCTCCACTACTGATGTGATAACCCGGAAAATACTAACAAGCACACATAATTTCCACGTAAACAGTGACGTAGTCCGCTTCTAACTAAAACGAAAACAAGGCGGAAGGGGCTGAACATCGATTCAAAATGCCTTTGAATGTCGTGCCATACCCCTTCGGCAGCATCTTTTAACCACCAAGTGTCAAAGTGCATCCCTTGACCATGTTCGCATACATGAGGCTGATAACATCATAAGACTTGGAAGGCTGCTACTTGAGTAGCATTTCCTTGTCTGATAACCTTAAATATATGTCCAAAGAAGTCGCACGAATCTACCGTAACGTATTATCAGATGAAAGGATGAGCATATATGAGCAGAAGCCCATGCATGGATATGTTAATAGAAAGCTCTGTGATGATAGTAACATCGATCATCAAAGCAGTCTATCATGGACCAATAACCGGATTACTACCTCCCACTCTGAAGGGTATGTGTTTGCAACTCAGGAACAGTAAACGTCAACCAAATACCTGATGCACAAAAGGGATAGAAATGCAGGAAAGCAGTAAAATGTGACAACCGATGCAGACTTTGTGGAGTTAAAACCGAAAATATTATAAGCAGTTGTCTGAAAATATCATCACGGTATATCTACCGATAAGACATAATGTTGTAGCTAGGGCACTATATAATGAAATCAGTTGGAAGGATATCCCTGAGGATAAAGAAATAAGAACGCATAGAATGGTAGAAGCCATAGTCACTCATAGTAAAAAGGAGTACTGGTGCAAAGTCCCAGTGAAGACCTCAATAAAATGTAAGCCCAACAGACCTGATATAATGATTTGGGATAGAGAAGAGAAACTGTGCACATTTGTAGAAATTAGCTGCCCATCGGATGTCAACATAAAACTGAAGATCAGTGAAAAAGAGAATACCTACATTGAATTATTGAGAAATCTGCAGTTACTCTATCGAGATTACAAGTTCAGGTTTATACCTGTAATTATTGGGGCGCTAGGATATGTAACACACTGCCTAAATACCAATCTTGAGAAATTAAGCTTCTCAAAACTAGGTAGGAGAAAGCTGATTCGAAGACTACAGATCCAATCTATCACTGGAACTGTAAAAATCTGTAAAACTTTACAGAAAATTATCATTTAAGTATATCATTTAAGTATATCATTTAAGCACGTCTAGATATGCAACTATATGCATGAGAAGACATACATAAAACTAAGCATACAGATCTGCATATATACATATATACAGGAATACAAAAAATACCCTGTTGTTGATGTTGAAATTCCAATGAAGGAGCCTTGAAGGAGTTCTTTCACCATTGGCAAGAAATCTTGAAATAAAACTGAATTATGACATACATACATACATACATACATACATACATGCATGCATACATGCATGCATACATACATATATACATACATACATACATACATACATACATACATACATGCATGCATGTATGCATGCATACATACATACATACATACATGCATACATGCATGCATGCATACATACATACATACATACATATATACATACATACATACATACATACACATAAACATATTAGAGTGATGTAGAAAACTTTTCTCCTCCCTCAACAAAAATAAATCAATATTTTCATCAAAACCTCTGACAAATGTAAGCATGGCCGACTTAATATGGTTGTTTGGGATAGAAAATAAAAATTACGCATAGTGATAAGGATCTGCTACCTCGCGGGTGCAAAAATATCTGTAGAAATCAATAAAAGGGTAGAGAAAATTAACGGCTAACTGATTTGATGCCTACAGATTCTACCTAGAAAATATATGTACACTTGCACCTATTATTGTTACACATATCATTTTTAATATATGTCCGAGTAATAATCTGAAAATGTGGAGGTTTTTAAACATAGAATGTGAATGGCTGACAGACGCTTTGCTAATACATTCTATAAGCGGGACAGTAAAAATAAGTGCAACTTTTCAGTAATGGAATATATAATACTTTGCAGAAGAATCAATGTTTCTTTCTTAGAAAATAACATTTTGTTTGTATAAAGAATTAAAAAAGATATTTTTAAAAAGGAAGACAAAACTTATATCAATCATCCATTCTTTCAGCCATTCATTCATATGTACGTACGTACATACATACATACATACATATTCACATACTTACATAGAAACATATATACATACTGAATAATGTGTGTGCTGCTTGCGCCTGTGCATCAGTGGATGTGCATGTGTGTGTGTCTTTTATAAGGTTTGCATGCAATATGGAATTAGGGAAAACGGCAATGTTATTCTAATGGAATTAGGTGTAAAATGGAATTAAAGAGATGTCTGCACGATAGCATGTCGAGTTTAATTAAAAAGTCAAAGTGACAAAATATACATATCTGTGTGTGTGTGAGTGCGTGTGTGTGTGTTCGCGCGCGCGTGTATGCAAGTATATATACATGTAGATATATGTATATATATGTGCGCGCGCTTGTGTAGCTATGTAAGTATGCATTTACGTATGTATGATATATAAATGTATATTTACAAATGCAAATAGGAAAATGAAAAATCCGCACATGTAGCAGAATTGATTTGGGAACAGTCGCTGATTCACAGCTACTCAGAGTTCCATGCGTGTGAGATCATTCTAGCTTTCCTGAAGTGAAGACTGAAAAACATTAGTTAGTCGAAGTCAAGTGGTAAATTTCAGTGTGTTCTGCAACGTTGGAGCAACCGAAGGTGAAATAATACATATTATCTGACGTAT
>NC_142931.1:83643858-83668858 GCF_046866305.1 Octopus bimaculoides | reverse complement strand
ATGTACATACACTTACATACAGATACGCGCGCCCACGCACACACACGTTGGTGTAAAATGAAATTAAATGCTACACATTTATATCTATTGAAAATAACGAGAAAGAACTGCTGGCAGACGATTATGTCCCCACTATTATATTGCAGACGCTGTCACAAAGGAAGCAATATTCCAAAATTTTGGTGACAGTTAAACGTTCATTTATCATAAATTTATCGAACATTATCTGTCTATCAGTCTGCATCTCCCTCTGCCAATCTGTTTGTCTGTCTGTCTGTCTGTTCGTTTGTCTTTTTGTCTGTCTACCTGTTTCTCTGGATATACACACACACACATATATCTACATTTGTGTGCATGTATGTGTATACATATATATATATAATATAAATAATATAGATATATGCATACAGCCATGCATATATGTATATACCTACATCTATATGTATATATACGTGCATATATGGATACAGGGCATAAAAAAAAACGTTAAACACAATGAGAAACGAAACATAAAAACGAAAACAGAAAGCGAACTTTTTTCGAACAATAAAAAAAAACAGAGAAACGAGACATTCTACATAAAGAGTATATCTCTTCATCAGTTGTCCCTGTTCCATCTATTCTGCGTTTCGAAGGCAAGGACAATACGCGACTTCATTGAAACAGTCATATATATATATATATATATATATATATATATATATATATATATATATATATATATATATATATATATATATATATATATATATATATATATATATATATATATATATATACATGTATGTATGTATGTGTACAGGGTGTAACAGGTAAATTGGGGCAAATTTCAAATGGGTATATTTCTAATTGTATAGATTGTTGGAGTCTAAATTTTAAATATTACCAGCTTGAATAATCACTTGTACTATTTTGTATTTCAGATTGAGAAAAAACTATGAATGCTAATAAAGAATTAAACCGTAGAAATGTAATTGCCGAATTATTCCACGCCAGCAAAAGTGCTGGGCAGATTGATAGATCCACAAAGTATGCCAAATCTACTGTTTTTAGAGTTGTAACCAATTTGAAGAAAAGTCGGGATGTTCAGAGAAAGCCCCACAATCCTCGTAGAGACCGAAAATCCACACCTCGCTTCTTAACAGGACTTGAAAGATTGATTGGGACGAACCCATCAAAATTGATGCCTCAAGATCGAGGAATCAGTAAAATGACCGTTTCTAGGGCTGTGGCACAAGACCTCCATATGAAGCCGTACGTGAAGAGACACTGTAACATCCAAACTACCCGCTCCAAAGCCATTCGAGCTGAAAGAAGTCCCAAACTTCTTAGTCATCTGAAACATCGTGGCGGAGACGTCAGCATCTTCGTGGATGAAAAGAAGTTCATGATGGACGAAGCTGCAAACCGCCAAAACTCACGAATCCGGCTTCCATTATGGTCATTGGAGCTGTTGTAAGTGATGGGAAATTGATGCCACCTCATTTTATTGAAGCGGTTCTTAAAATCAACACAGCAGAGTATCTCAAAATCTTAGAAGTTTTGTTGCCTTGGATTAAGAAGCATTATGATGTAAGTCGAGTCATGTTTCTACAGAACTCTGCGCAAGCCCATTCTTCGAAAAGAGTGTAAGAATTTTTGAAGAAAGAATTGCCTATGTTTGTCCCTCAAGATATCTGGCCTCCTAGGTCGTCGGATTTAAATCTGTGTGAGTTTTGGCTATGAGGTAGAGCTGAAGCAATATCCAACGCAATTTCTCACAATTGTGTGTCTTCACTGAAGGCTTCGATCAACCGAGCATTCAGTAAAATGAAAAAGGAAGAAATAGCTAAGGCATGTGCATAATTTAGTAAACAGATTGAACTAGTAAAGAAAGCAAATGACGGTCAAACTGAATTGAAAAAAGTGCTAAACACTCCACAATAAAACTTGCAGCATTTGATTTTTCCGTACGATATGCAAATGATCCCAATTTGCCTGTTACACCCTGTACATATATATATGTGTGTGTGTGTGTGTGAGTGTGTGTGTGTGTGTGAGTGTGTGTGTGTGAGTGTGTGTGTGTGTGTGTGTGTGTGTGTGTGTGTGTGTGTGTGTGTGTGTGTGTGTGTGTGTGTGTATGTGTGTAATAAATAATAACAGACGATGGATAATTGTCAGCTCATTATTACAGCTGTTTGTTGCGCATTTTTAATAGAAGTATGAGAACATTGCTTCATTACAAAAAAACCGTAATCATCAGATGAAACGTAATTTTACAAACAATTTGATTATAATACACCAAGTGGATTTACGACTTGTCGGACACCCTAGAGTATACCAACAACGTACAATTCAACGTAACGCGTGCTTTGGACAAGCCCCAGGTGCTAAATACTCATAGAGTTGTTTTTTTTCTGTATACACAACTGGAATATCCTATTTAATACTTACCAACCATAGGCCGGAACCAATAGTTTATCCAATTCTACCTGGTGCATATCGTTTCAAGTATCTGCTTCTATCTGAATCCTTATTTTACTATATATGTGTGTGTGTGTGTGTGTGTGTGTGTGTGTGTGTGTGTGTGTGTGTGTGTACATACATATACACTTTTAATAATTTACTGGCTTCAGACATCTTTCTTTTTTTACCACAACGTATTTGACAAACAGCTAAGTTACGAGACATTCATAAGTTTAATATGAACAATAGCACTGGTTTTAGACCGATGAAAAATGTTAAACATGCATACAAATGTGTGTGTGTGTGTGTGTGTGTGTGTGTGTGTGTGTGTGTGTGTGTGTGTGTGTGTGTGCAAGTGTATTTACGTATATGCACGCGCGCGCGCATTCCTATAAAGCCCATACTAAACACTTTCGTGTTCATTAGTACCTGAGAAGACTTTCCGCTGCGGAAATAGTCTCGAGAGAAAATTCTTTTTTAGACGTATGTGAAAACAAGATATGGTGTGAACGACGCCATTGGATTGTAGGTTACTTGCACTTCTGTGTCGTTCCACCTTGTCAGCTACGAACGTCAAATAATTTTCAAGCCCGATAAGAACGAAATTATTCTTATTAAAACAGCATACTGTATGCATTCCGATGAGCGTAAACCTTGCTCTTGCTTGGATTAAATTAATAATCTCGCACGAAGCAGCGTTGAATGAAATATATTCGTGTAACGAAATATTCACCTGATTTGAATGCCCTCATATGTAAGAAGACCTTCTGTTGCAGAGATGATCCTGTGAGAAAATTTTCCTGTTAGATATGTGTGAACACACAAGAATAATTTCGTTCCCACTGGACTGTGATTGACAGATTTGATGTTTGTAGCTGATGCAGCGAAACGATTCCGAAACGCATGTGTCTTATGTTCTAATGGCGTAATTCACAGCCATGTTATGTTTTCACACATATCTAGAAGGAGCATACTTTCTCGGGACTATCTTCTCACGTCCGGGAATCGAACTTACTACCTAATTATTGTGAACTCGATGCTCTAACTACTGAGCCATACTTTAAATATTTCGAGATCATAATCAATAAGTTCTAAGACACCCATGTTCGATCTCATGCTGTGGTTCCTGTCATGACCACTCTATGTTTTTTGTATATCAAGGACGACATTGTTCAATGAGCCGGTTCTCACTTTTTTAAGATTGTCTGGCTCTATTTCTCAAATGATACATTTACAAGAGTTATCTTGATATACTACAAACTAAAAAGTATAATCTCAGGTTTTAGAAAAACCCAAAACTTTGCTTGAATGACTTGAAAAACGTGCTCGTAAATTTATTAAGCAGAAGTACGATTTAATAAAATAAAAGTAAATGACCGTTTCTATATTTTTTTTACAAAATGTTTAACCTTAAAACAGTTGAATTATAAAAATTCGACTTCTCATGGGAAGTGTGTCCATGCACCAGTATTTTTTAGATAGATCAAATATACATAAATACATTCGTACAAACATTCATTCACTCACACACACATACACACACACACACAAAGTGTATGTATGTATATATATATATATATATATATATATATATATATATATATATATATATATATATATATATATATATATATATATATATATATATTGTTCTATTTCGGGATGGTTATTTCCTTTTTCTTTTGCCAAATATACACAGGCACTATATATTCGCTCTTCACTCGTTTATTACTGTTCTTATTCTAACTCATATCCATTGTCCGGAGATCTTTCGTCACACATCTGTGACCTCTTCAGCAACGCTTTCCGTCTTCGTGTGTGCTCTTGCTCGACTTATTCCATTCTGTTCTTTTATGATGCGTGTCCTTATATGTGCATGCGTTTGCATCTGTGTTTGTGTGGGGGGTGGGGTGATTTTCTTAGGTGCGCTAAGTAGCACCAACGTTATTGATCTTGTTGTTGATCATGTTGCGGCCGTTTGTGAAGTTATTGCGTGTGTATATGGGTTCGCTTCCTATGTTGTTTGTATCCGTGCTCTTTATACAATTTTTTTTATCTATCTCTTATGTTTATCGTAGATATGTGTATATTTGTCTATTGTGTGTGTATTACAGTGTTTGATTCTGGTCTTTTTTTGTACTCTCCCTTCTGTCTTTAGTCGTCATGTTGTGTGGTGTGATGATGGGTGTTATTGTTCCATTCGTGTTTTCTGTTGAGGTTTGGTCTGTCTATTGCTATGTGTGTAGCTTCTGTGATCTAAGTGTCGTGTCAGTTCTATGCGTTGATAATAACCTTAACTTCTATGCTATTAACCGAGCCTCTGCGTTCTGCTTGAGCATGTTAGTAGAGCACTGACGAGCCTTTCTCTTCTTTGAGTTCTCGCCAGTGTTCACCTATACGCTCTCCTATGCTACATGGAGTTTCTTCAATGTAAGTAGTAGTCATGTTTCTGCACTGTCCCTCAGTAAATCGTAAGTTATACACTATATTCTTAACCTTACAGTTAACCTGTGGGTTCATCTTGCATGCAATACAATTGCTCTCCATATATATATATATATATATATATATATATATATATATATATATATATATATATATATATATATATATATATATAGGTAAATGATAGGCTTGCCTCAATCCTTCAGGGGTAGTCTGAAGCATCCAAGCAACCAAGGGATGTTTAAATCCGGAGGCACTCCTGGGAATCACCTGTGCGGGTACCGTCTTGGTTAGAGGGCATCCAGAGGCAGGTAATTTATTGTTTAAACCGTAGTTTATAATTATATTTATGTGGAGAATGGAGCAATAAATACAAGAAGCAATTCTGTTGGGCTAGTTAGCCATTGCTTTATTATGTGGAGGTTATGTAATGAGTCATTGTGGAGGTTATGTAATAGTCATTTACGTACGTTTTAATCTGGCCAATGGTTTGGCAGATCTCTTCAGAATGTTGAGGAGTATGTTAAGATTTCATGGTGTGAGAGATGTAGGAGAAGTGATTAGTGGATATATTAATGTATATGGTGGTATAATAATAGTGATAGGTAAAGAAAGCCTTACGTTTTAGTTGAAGTTGTGTTGGTCTTACTGTAAGGGGATGTAGGATGGGTGCTATTTAAGCTCGTTATTCCGATTTTAATCAAATGCATCTCCACGTGATTTTATGATTGAGGGATGCGTCGTATATTTATAGCACCGGCGGTGTTAGTACAGGGAAGCAACCCTAAAAGTTAGGTGAAAAGGGGGCTAACTCTGGTCTTATTTGTAACTAATTATAATTAATTATACTTAGAAGGAAAATTCTTTTATGCATATTTAGTTTTACTTAGGAAGTGTAATGTATTATATATTTAATTATACTTAGAGAATGAGTATTTGGTAGCGTGAAGACAGATTAGGCTAGATTCATATCTCCTGTTTTATAGGTCATTCTTAGCCGTTAGGATCTCGAGGCGCTCAGTTAAACAGAGTTGACAGTGTTTGTTAGTTGGGTTATAGGAATTAGCTACTTTTAGTATGTGCCACTTTAGTTTATATTCTATCTTATTGTCATTTAGTTCCCAGATATACCTACTAAGTCATGTTGAATTTGCCTTATTTCTATTTTTAAAACTGGATAGGTGCTCATTATATCTAAGGCGTATTTGATTTTTCGTCTCACCTATGTAAGATCTAGTGTGGCTGTTTGTTTGTACGTCACATTGGTAAACTATATTTTCGGTCTTGCATCTATTGGAGAAATTACATTTATTCCTATCTCTACAGCCACATAGGTTGTAAGGGGTGTCTATGTCTGTGTGTTGTTGTGTGGCCCTATTGTTTTTTTGGTGTGCGTCCCTCCTAGTAAGGGGTGTTGGATTAGGGTTGGAGTTAGTTCTATTATTTGGAGGGTTGTTGATTTGGTTGTTCGTGGTGTTTCTAGCTGTATAGAATGCGTCTAATTTCTTATTATTAATAGATGCTATTATGGTAGCTAAGTTACATGTCAGGCTATGGCCTATTCTTATTTTGTTCTTAAATATTTCTGCGTATTTATTGTTTACATTGAGGTGTTTATCTATTATGTTCATTAGTGAGCGGACTATGTTAGATTTGAGGTTCATGTTATAGGGAATGATTAGCCAGATCGTATCCTTATTGTTCTTGTTGCTATTATGGCCATATCTGGTATAGAACCTGCCATCATAACTGGGAAGGCTGGTGAATTTTTCTTTACGGCTATCTAATTTATTTCTATAGTTAGGTTTATTTTTGATATGTGTCTTTTCATTTTTTTTCCTTGTTAGTATTGTTAGGTATTTGTGGGCACGATATATGGTTTCTTTTAGTCTGCTGGGTCTCCCTGTAATTTATGCTAAACTTATCGTTGTATTGCTTAATATTGGTTTTGTTCAGGTGATTATTGCATTTCTGCTTCGTCTTGTTATTAGCCTTAATCGTCCTATTAATATTGTTGGTATTGGTGTTTACACTGTTGTTGGTATTTTTGGTGTTATGTGGTTTGGCTTTGGGATGTTTTGTATTTCTATTACATGTGTTATGTTTATCTGTCATTCATATCGTTAGTGTGGTTTCCGGCGGTGTTTGGTGTGTTAATAGTGTATGTGTTTCTAGCGTTTAGATTCCGTATAGTTGGGTCTTTTTTATGGTTATTGGATTCTATGAATTTAATTTTATGGTTAAATCCTGCCCTATGTAGTGCGATGTTGTAGGTTTCCTTATGCTTATTAAAATATCTTGGTTAGAGGAGAGGCGTGATATCCTATTGCTTATACTATGTGCTAAGCCTCTCTTGAGGAATAGTGGGTGGTTGCTGGATGCGTTTATGTATTTTAGGTTAGTATTAGGCTTTATGTATGGTTCATGTAGTCCTGTGGCTAGGTTGCAATTGGCGTCTAAATAGTTTATGGAGGTGTGTTCGTTTTCTATAGAAATAGCTAGTCCAAATCTTTTGAAGAATTTATGTAAGTTTTTCTTAATGAGCTCTAGTTTCCTATTCGAGGGATTTTTAAATACGAATAGTGCGTCGTCCCTGTATAATCCACCTTCTAGGTCTGGGTATTCCTCCTGTATGTAGGAGAGCAGATAAATTCCCACTAAGTCACTTATCTGAGCTGAATCCGGGGCTCCCATAGTGATATCGAAGGAGTTTGGGGAGTCTTTACGGACCCAGAGCTTATTATCAAAACTTATAATAGATTTTCTAGCTTCAAGTATTACATTAATTTCTTTCCTAGTTAGCTGTGAGTTATTTTTGGCAAATATTAGGGCACTATTTAATATCGTGGGGTTAATTGAGGAGTAGTAGTCTACTATGTCTATCTGTATGAATTTGTAGTTACTAGTATTCTGCATTTTGGAGAACCAGTTTAGGGCTTCGTATGTGTCAGACCATAATTCGAGGGAGAGTCTACTTTTTAGCGTAGGGATGTACTTATCTAGTATTAGAATTGCTTCTTGTATTTGTTGCTCCATTCTCCACACACACACACATATATATATATATATATATATATATATATATATATATATATATATATATATATATATATATATATATATATATATATATATATGTATGTATGTATGTATGTATGTATGTATGTATATGCATGCGAGTATGCATGGATATATATATATATATATATATATATATATATATATATATATATATATATATATGGTATAAAGCAGCGTTGAATTAAATCTATATTCATGTAAATTCATGTTCAACACGTTCGAGTGCACGTGTGTGTGTGTGTGTGTGTTTGGTAGAACAAACAGAATATATAAAACTCAATATATTAGAATATATACATACTTTTTATTTTGGGTTGCTGATTAACAGAAGTTAGATAGTGACTTAGGGGCCAAGACTTTGATAAGCGCCATGCACGAAAGCATGCTTATACATATATACAAGCTTGTAGTTGTATCAAAACAAATTTCACTTTTACGGGCTCCAGATCTTTCGTTTTAATACATGTGTTCCAACATAATTTCAGTCACTCAATATGCCAGTGTTCTGTGAGAAGCTTTGATTTACTTCCACGTAAGAATATCTTAAATGAATTGATATTGTAAGACGATGTATATTTTCTTACAGTATATTTGAAGTTGGCAGATTGTAAGAAAATAATTTGATTCCATCATGGGAGATACATGTGTTCGCTAACAGTATTTCTGAGTGGTTGACTGATTGGTTGCTTCGCTGATTGATTGGAGATGCTGTCATCAAAGTTCATTTTAATATCAGAATTTCTCTCATCTCATCATTCTGAAAAGTAATGTTTTCCAACATGTCTTCTACAGTTGTCATCAACCTGACATTTCATACATTTGCCGGAGTCGGTTATAAATATAGTACCATTCAAGTACTAAGGTTGATTTGATATTCCTTACTATAAAAGCATACAAGATGTACATTCATAGAGCAAATAAAAGTGTTAGATAAAAAAATCTCTTCTGAGTGAGATGAGACTGAACAGTTTCTGCTTCCTTCTTTAAAATGCGTTTCAACACACCGTACTTGGAATGTCTGTCTCCCATTAGCTATGATGGTTCCTCATTTTCATGTTCCGTTTCTTACCAAAAACATCAATGTAATTGAGTGGTATCCGTGCTCTGCTAGGGTGCGGAGATCTCCAAAGCATGACATCTTATATAATCTGGTGTTCAGCATGATAGCAATGGACTGCAAAGCCTATCATGCTTTGAGCAATAATAGTAGAGAAGGTTGAAATATGTATGTAAATCTCTTTGGTCTTGCATTCACGCAAGTGTATATCTTTATATACCCCAGGTTTTATATCTATCAGCATACTTTCGTATTTTGACTATTTTATAAATTTCTGTGATGTTTCGATTATTTTAATAATTAAGAGTTTCGTGAGGTCCTTTACGAACACGCTTGTTTTTACATTTTAAATTATACGTGAATATTTTTTTTATAGTAGTAAAAAAATATCATATTTTCAAAATGGAGAATACAAGTTAGCATGGAATGATTTTGGTTGATATCGCCATAGCTGGTATGAATTATTTCTGTGAATTGTAAATATATCTATGAATAGAGATGCTTTGATGTTCTATATATTTTATGTAGATATAGATCAAGGCCTCTGTATATATAATAGACGCAATCATAACTTACATTTTTTTCGTATATTTGAACTATATATTCATATTTTCTTATAATGCTTTTTTAAAACTTTTCTTTCTGTTTTTAAACGTGTTGATGTACTAATGTGTATTATGTTTTGTAGTGTGGGTATTAACCATTACACTGAATTTTATAACATTAACTGAATTTTTATAACATTATACGTATTACAGCATCAGTTATTTTGTCGAAAGCACCTTCTTTACATTTTAGTTTGTATATAGTGAAATACGTTATTTTTCTACCTCTTTTTATATGATATATCCGATATATTAGACTTCTTTTGATAGATAATACATTTCTTAAATCCTGTTGTATATATATTTATTTAATTATTCTTTGAGTGTCATTCTTAGTGTGGGATAGATTTTTAGATCATCACGTTTAACAATAATATTCATTGATCAATTTTTTTCCCTCCGTAAATACGAGTTCCATTATTATATTACATTTAAAAAGCGGCGAGCTGGCAGAAACGCTAGCACGCTGGCGAAATGCTTAGCGGTATTTCGTCTGCCGATACGTTCTGAGTTCAAATTCCGCCGAGGTCGACTTTGCCTGTCAACCTTTCGGGGTCGATAAATTAAGTACCAGTTACGCACTGGGGTCGATGTAATCGACTTAATCCCTTTGTCTGCCTTTGTTTGTCCCCTCTATGTTTAGCCGCTTGTGGGCAATAAAGAAATTAGAATCGTTGGCGCGCTGGATGAAATGCTTAGTGGTGTTTCGCCTGTCGCTACGTTCTAAGTTCAAATTCCGCTGAGGTTGACTTTACCTTTTATGCTTTCGGAGTCGATAAAATAAGTACCAGTTGAACACTGAGGTCGATGTAATTGATTCATCCCCTACCCAAATCGCTGCCCTTGTGGCAAAATTTGAAACCATTATATTACATTTATTTCACAAATATTTTCTGTACTTCATTTACTTTCGTATAGTTATTTTCTGGAATGAATTGTCAAAGCTTCGATTATACACAACTTCAATACTGACTATATTTCTTTATGGTTATTTTTTTTTTCTTATTAATTGTAGATTTTGCTTTTACAAAGTTGGCAGTAATATATCTTTAAAATCAAAATCATCAATGGATGGATTTCTGCCTGAAATTGTTAGCAGTAAATCATCGAGATTTCGCGAAATTATATAAAATATTTTAATCCTTATCGAATAAGAAGCTACAATAGCCAATTCTAAAGGCCTAAAACAGAGTATTTGTCTTTTCGTTGCTGAAATAATGGTGTTCTTTTTTAAAAATTAAAGATTATCCTATGTTTTTCTTTATTCGTGTGTGTGTGTGTGTGTGTGTGTGTGTGTGTGTGTGTGTGTGTGCGCGCATGCGCGTGTATGTGTGTGTGTGTGTGTATACACACACATACGTATATATATATATATATATATAGAGAGAGAGAGAGAGAGACAGACAGACAGACAGACAGACAGACAAACAGACAGACAGACAAACAGACAGACAGACAAACAGACAGACAAACAGACAGACAGACAAACAGACAGACAGACAAACAGACGGACAGAAAGAGAGAGAGAGAGAGAGAGAGAGAGAGAGGAAGAAACACACGCACATACACGCGCGCACATTATTGTAATTTTCAAAGTGAGAAAAGCACTCCTGATTGTTCGGATTCCTACTTCTGAGTGACGAGGCTTTTACGGCTTCGAGGTAAAACGCATTAGCATTGGCTAACAAGAATGAGTCTTGCTCATCATCCAATGATAATCAACCTTATCTAGAAGCTGTAAAAGCTTTGTAGATCAAAAGCAGTAATTCAGTCGATTGAAAATGTATTTGTGACTTCTGCGAAAACTTGAAGTAATATGATCCTGCAACAAATCGTTAACTCAAATGCATATAAACTTTATACGATGCGGTGCGCGCTCTTTTCTTTCGTTTGTACCTTTATACAATAGCACGCACACACACACACACACACCTACATACACACATACGCATATACATACAACATACATATATACATACACACATACACATATAATGGCTGCCCTCTCGTGACCGTGGAAGGCCATCATTGATTATTAAAAACGTTGTGCACTCCGACAAATTTATACTTTACACTCTTGGCTCTACTGACGACTAATTAACCCAGCCCTTGATGAACATACATATCCGCAGATAATGCAAACCAAGCTTCCCCCCATTCACTACACCAACGGTGCGTTTTGGGGCAGCCCGCTTAAATTCTGCATGAAAAATGCGTACTTTTTCGAAAACACCCACTCCTTCCTTTACTTGTTTCCTCTCCCAACTGACCTCCCATATTTGCTTATATACATACAACGACAGACTCTTCCTAAGAAGAGCTGAAGAAAGTAGAGGCTTGAGATCACTGCAGACAGCCTTCGAAAGTCATATAGTTTCTCTCAGACAGCACTTGTTAAACAGCAACAACAAAATAAATACATTAACTTAGTGCTAAAAAGTGAAAAGAACAATATCCAACATGTCGGCAGCGAACTCCTCAGGAAGCATTCTCTTTCTGATGATCTCCCATACAAGCCCAAACCAGCCAGACTAGCATACCTCAAATAAGACCTAGATGTAAAACGCTCAGCATACCAAAGAAAAAAGATTATGCGTGTACATGTTTCCCAAAGACTTGAAGGAGACAGTAATATCGGCATGAAGCGCAGCCTCTCTTAGAATTGTGAACGCTATATCACATTTCAAAGGATTTGCAATCCAAGATTTTGCAACGAAATACCAAATAACATAACAGACATTGAAACCCTTGGAGCTCCAAAATGCAACCGAAAATGTTGATTATGTTATATTTCTATGGAAGACATCACACATGTGATTATCTCCTAACGTTGACGGAAAAACGATATACAATCTCATTCGGCAAAAAGATTATATTGGAATAAATATATAGTGCCCTTGTTATTGAATACATTCACAAAGATCAACACAAGGAGTACTAGTGGAACCCCATCAAAATATCTGTCAAGTGTAAGCATAAAAGGCCGGAAATTGTTGTTAGAGACAGACAAGTAAAAGTATGTACCGTCATAGAGATCAGCTGTCCTACTGGTGAGAATATCTCTTTGAAAATCAAAGAGTAAGAGGATAAATATGGACAACTGCTTCGAAACTTTCAGCTTCTATATCCAGATAATAAATTCACACTTATACCAATAGTAATTGATGCACTTAGTTTTGTAAGTAAATGCTTAAGTGTCAATCTGGATATGTTTGGATTTTCAGAGAAAATCAACCAACTAGCTTGCACGTTATAAATACAATCTGTTAGTGGAACAGTAAAAGTATACAAGACTTTTCTCGAGTTTAAAATGCAACATTATTTTTGTTATCTACATTCCACCGATGGAGCTTTGTATCTTTGTTAGAAACGACCGCCTTCGTCAAAGGAAGAATTTAAATGATTAAAAACAGAAGAGAACATACATACATACATACATACATACATACATACATACATACATAAATACATACATACATATATATGTGTGTGCGCGCGTGTACGCTGTGTGTGTGTGTGTGTCTGTGTGTGTGTGTGTGTCTGTGTGTGTGTGTGTGTATGTGTGTGTGTGTGTGTGTGTGTCTGTGTGTGTGTGTGTGTGTGTGTGTGTGTGTGTGTGTGTGTGTGTGTGTGTGTGTGTGTGTGTGTGATGGTTTTTCAGCACGGTTTCTATTTACAAAAATCCACACAAAAGGCTTTGGTAAACACATGGTACCGTCGAATAAAGATACGCTGTGAGATCGAACCCAGAACCACGTGACTGCAGGTGAAGATTTGTATGCACGTGTACACACGCACGCACATATGCACGCATGCACACTCGTAAACACATTTTTCCTGTCAAGATTCTGCAATGTTATTATTTTTTCTTTAACTCATAAATTACTTTTGCCTCGTCTACGAGTGAAAGTAAGATGACTAAATGTTACAAAGAAATTGAAAGCACATTTTTCTATACATCCTGATTAGAGAAACAACTCCTGTGGATATGTAATTGAATCGTTCATGTTAACACGCAATGGGCGTAACTAGATAAAATGATGGTAAATGAATGTTTGTGGTTCAAAGTTAAACTCTACATCAAAAATAGAGAGTTGTTGTAGCAGATAACAGGACTGTCAGCCAGCAAGGTTAAACAATACTATTACGATGAAACTGTTTAATGAGAGGAACAAGTAAACGAGAGTAGAGACGGCTGCATTGATAGCAATTAGTTTTACAAAGGTTAAATGCATCTGGATCAAAGTGATGTGTGGGACCCTGTACGTAATCACTTAGCTGATACAAATAGCAGTCAAAATTGCCCTCGAATCACACTCCGCTGTCTTAGAAAAGAAGTACAAATTGCATTGTATGCTCTTGAACACACTGTCACAAGGTAAAAGTCGAAACGCTCATGGCTGGAGTACTTTCGAACATGTCTGTTAGATTTGGGGATCTAACAGATATAGTCACGGCTGGAACGCTTTTGATCGTTGATAGACATGTACAGTCACGAATGATCTAGGACGAAACAACGACAATAACAAATACAGACAGCACAGCAACAGTTACGTTTTGAGCTCAAACACCTCCTGTCTGAGTAGTAGACTTAATCTATTGCCAGTTTAGTGTCATCATCTGGCACTTGGGTACCTTTAGCGTGCCTTTAGCAGAGTTTACTCTGTTACAAACATTCGTGTCATGTCTTTGAGTCGAAAATATCCTTCCTCCTCCTTCCGTCCCAATAATCTTGGAGGCCTTGTAATGAGACATAGGCATCGCCTTCTTCGTTGACTAAAAGATAATAATAATAATAATAATGATGATGATGATGATGATGATGATGATGATGATGATAATAAATTTGGGCACAATGATATAACAGAGACAAGGTAACCAGGATTAATACGGGTACTTATGTCCGAAAAATGTTGTGCTAATAGAAGAAGCTGCATTTCTGGTAGCGAGGCTTAACAACAACAACAGCAACATCTAGGTGGTCACTCTACCTGCTAGGAACTGCAGTCAATCTCCTTCAAACAACATGCTACCGTTTAAGAAGAAAAAAAAAGGAAAACATTCGATAATGTTAATCTGAGTTATATTATGTCTAAAAAACAAAAAGAGGACGGGATACCTTTGATATTCGATCCTAGATCAGTTCACCAGAGATGATCTGGGACGGAAAAAAAAGGCAAGCAAAAAAACCCCATCAACAAGACAAAAGAGACAACAACAATAACGGAAAGGCAGTACTTTCAACAATAACAACACGTCTATCTGAATATGTGCAATAGTGGTGATTGCCAACAATAATAATAATCCTTTTAATTTTAATTACAGGCACAAGGCCGGTCATTTTGTTGGAAAGGACTAGTCGATTACATCGATCCCATTGCTCACCGGTACTTATTTTATTGACCTCCAAAAGGATGAAAGGGCCATGGTTGACCTCTTTTTCATCCTTTCAGGGTCTATAAAATAAGTATCAGTTGAACAATAATAATAACAATAACATCAGAAGATGCATTGATAACAGTGCAAGTTGCATTAACGGCGGAAATGCAGCAGTGGCAGTTGCAAATTCTTCAATTGCACATACACAAGTATGGTAGCAGTGGTTGTAATTACACTAAGTAGAGTGATAATGGTAACAGCTGCAACAACAGCTACAACAACAGACGCAGCTGTTATTAGAGGAGCGGCGGCGGTGAAAGGTGCAAAAGTATTTATTGAATCAGTAAATGCACCACCACCAACAACAACAAGCACCGTCGCTACAACTACGACCACCACCACCAGCACCACAACTGCCACTAATATCGCTGGCGCTCACTGACTCTACTGGCAGAAACCTCACTGTCTCCACCGCCGCCGCCGCCACCACCACCACCACCACTATCACCTGCACACAGCCACCGCTACCGTCCCTATCTCAACCACCACTACCATTACTACAACTATGATCGCAACCACCAGTATTACCACCACCACCACAACAACAACAACAGCACCAACAACTACTACTACTACTACTAACTTGCCCCACGACCACGACAGCGACCACTACCACCATTATCGCCGCAACCATTCACACCAACACCACAACTGGCACAAATTCCTACCACCTCATGTATTACTACTACCATCATTACTACCACAATCACTTCTATCAACACTGCCACCACCGCCACTACTACCACCCTCACTACTACCACCACTACTGCTACCACCACTGTCTACCACCAGTACTACCACTACAGTCACTACCATCATAGCCCCCACCGATACTGTTACTACTGTCACTTCCACTACCTCCATTACTAACACCACCACCACCAACAACAACAACAACAACAACAACAACAACGAAATGCTGAGCAACAGTAGTAGTGGTAGGAGGGGCATTAAAATAGTTGTAGGAGGGGTATTGGAACAGTGGTAGTAGTATGAGTTACATGGAAAACAGCTGGGAAGTAAAGGTAAACAACAGCATTAAAAAACAACACTCAGAGTTGCAACAACTATGGTGTCAACAACAATAACAACAACCATCGTGTCAACAACTGCGGTGTTAAGGGACAACTACAGTCCCAACAACGATACTGTCAACAACAACTATGTTAATAAACTAGTCAACAACACCTATGGTGTCAACAACTGCGGTATCCCAACAACGATACTGTCAACAACAACTATGTCAATAAACTAGTCAACGTCAACATCAACCACAATGTCAACAACAGAATCAATAACGGCAATGACAAAAATAACAATAACTATAGAGTCAATAACAACAAACAATAGAGTCAACACCAACAAGAGTCAAGAACAAGTATAACGTGAGTGTCAACAACTCACAACAACAACTACAGTGTCAACATCAATAACTACAGTGTCAACAATAGCTGTCAACAAACAACAACAATGATAATACCCTTTTCTACTCTAGGCACAAGGCCCGAAATTTTAGGGGAAGAGGTCCAGTCGATTAGATCGACCCCCGCCCGGCGTGCTAACGTTTCTGCCAGCTCGCCGCCTTAACAACAGTGACAGTATCTTTTCTACTCTAGGCACAAGGCCCGAAATTTTGGGGGAAGGGGCCAGTCGATTAGATCAACCCCAGTACGCAACTGGTATTTAATTTATCGACCCCGAAAGGATGAAAGGCAAAGTCGACCTCGGCGGAATTTGAACTCAGAACATAAAGACAGACGAAATACCCGCTAAGCATTTTGCCCGGCGTGTTAACATTTCTACCAGCTCACCGCCTTAACAATGACAATATCAACAACGCAACCACTGTGCTAACAACAATTACAGTGCCAAGACAAGTGTGTTAGCAACTGTAATGTTAATCACAACAAAAGAGTCAACGAGTACAGTATCAATAGCATCAAGTGTGTCAACAACAATGATAACGACGACAACAATGTTAATAATTACTAGTGTCAACAACAGCAATAGCAACAACGGCATTGTCAACAACAGGAAGACCATGATGGGCGGGACGGGGCGGGACAGGGCGATCCACATGGTCAGTGGATGTGTAGAAATATGAGCGATAATCTGCGGTACACTACTCCTGAAAAGTTGAGGTGGTTACAGATGGAATGTCGTAGATGTGAGGTTTGTCCGATTATGACCGATTTTTGCTACAACAACAATAGCAACAACATCATTGACTATAATAAGATCAATGACAGTGGCGACGAACTATGGTTTCAACAATGGTCAAAAAGAACGATCAGAGATCAACAATTGTAACAATAACAACGTCAATAACGTAACCACTACCACCGGAGTCAACAACAACAACAGCTACATTACGAACAGAAACAACACTACCGCTGACACCAGCAACATCAACACCAAGAACAAGACCAGCAACAACACTTACAATAACTATATCAAACAACAACAACAATAGCAACACCCACAACTAACAACAACAATAACAAGTCAACGAGTACGCCTGAACGTGGTCGCTCCAAATATTAAAGATAGCAGTCAAGTCTCCCTCAAATCACATCATAGAATTTTTAAAAGAAAGAGCACACTGAATAATGAAGTCCGAAACGGCTGAAGGAAAATAACGAGATAGTCATGGTTGGAATACCTTTGATCACAGAAGTGCTCAATTGAGGCAGACTTAAGGTTACACAACAATAAGAACACGAGTATCATTTATCCTTCTCCCAATCATCATCCACAGTATCATCGCCATCACCACTACCATAACATCCACCCACCCCCCACTATCATCACCATCATCATCATCATCATCAACCAATTGCAACAACAACAACAGCGCTACAGAGAAAGAGGCTGGAGCAGTTAGGGGATCTGAACTCTGAGACGATTTCCAGTGTTAGCCAGTTCAGTGGTGAGAACGCTTTGTTGACGTCATCAATGACGTCAACAAACCGTCGGAGTTATTAAATGTAGGAAAATATATACATACATATGTATGTACGTACGTATGTATTCATGTATGTATGTATGTATGTATGTATGTATATATGTATGTATGTATGTATGTATGTATGCATGCATGCATGCATGCATGTGTGTGTAGATACGTATGTAGTACACTCATATATTCATGTATACATGCATATAAATATATATATATATATATATATATATATATATATATATATATATATATATACATACATACATACATACATACATACATACATACATACATACATGCACGCGCGCACGCACACACAGAGGTATGTATACTTACGTACGTACATACACACACACACACACAAATTATTTGTTTATTTATTTATATGCATATCTTTCGCGTGTGTGTGCACGTGCGCATGTATATACACACAAAACTAGCGTGCGCGCACACTCGCTCACATACACACACACACACACACACATACACACACACACACACAGAGTAATACATTCACATATAAACAGAAAGACGAAGAATGACAGATAGAAAACGACGAAAAGAAATTTGTTAGATATACGTACCTGTGTGTGTCTATTTATGTTATGTTGTGAATTTGTCTGACATCAGTTTTATCGCATTGGCATGTTAGTGAAAGAAATAATGCTTAGGAGTGGCTGTGTGGTAAGTAGCTTGCTTACCAACCACATGGTTCCGGGTTCAGTCCCACTCCGTGGCACCTTGGGCAAGTGTCTTCTACTATAGCTTCGGGCCGACCAAAGCCTTGTGAGTGGATTTGTTAGACGGAAACTGAAAGAAGCCCGTCGTATATATGTATATGTATGTATGTGTGTATGTGTTTGTATGTCTGTGTTTGTTTCCCCCCCCCCCCCAACATCGCTTGACAACCGATGCTGGTGTGTTTATGTCCCCGTAACTTGGCGGTTCGGCAAAAAGAGACCGATAGAATAAGTACTAGGCTTCCAAAGAAGAAGTCCTGGGGTCGATTTGCTCGACTAAAGGCGGTGCTCCAGCATGGCTACAGTCAAATGACTGAAACAAGTAAAAGAGTAAAAAGAGTAAAGAGATTAATCCACATAGATGGAAAGAGGAACAATAGAAAGAAAGAAATATGCAAAGAGAGGGAAGATTAAAAGAGAGAAGTAAAGAAAAAAAATGTGTGAGGTGGTGTGTGCGTGTGTGAGAGAGAGACAGAGAAAGAGAGGGAGAGCATGTGTAAGAGAGTATATATGTATGTGTGTGTGTGTGTGAGAGAGAGAGAGAGAGAGAGAGAGAGAGAGAGAGAGAGAGAGAGAGAGAGAAAGAGAGAGAGAGAAAGACAGAAAGAGTAAATTGTAAGTGCTGAAGAGCTGAAGATAGGCGTGAAAGTGTGCCTGTTAACAAATATGAAATTTTCGATCTATGAAACCACACATTCTCACACACGCACAACATTACATACATACATACATACATACATACATACATACATACGTAAATACATACATATATACATATATGTGTGTGTGTGTATACACAAAGATATATATATACATAGATATTTATATATATATATGTATATATATATAAAATATGACATATATATATATATATATATATATATATATAAATATATATACACACACACACACATACAAATATATATGCTCACACGTTCATATATATGAACATAGAATCTTATATGCATGCTTATATACGCATATACATACATACACACACATACATACATACATATATACATACATACATAGGTAAATACATACATACATGCATACAACCATACATACATATATACATGTATATTTGTGTGTGTCTATACACAAAGATATATATATACACAAATATTTATATACATATATAGATATAGATATGTATATGATATATATGTATATATATATATATATATATATATATATATATATATATATATATATATATATATATATATATATATATATATATATATATATACATACACACAAATATATATGCTCACATGTTCATATATATGAACATACAATCTTATATGCATGCTTATATACGCATACACATACATGCATGCATATACGTGTGAGTATGTGTAAAGGGAAAGAGAAAGAAAAAAAGAGTTGAAGGGAGGGAATAAGATGGAATGAGGAGTATGTGTGTATCTTTGTGTGTGTCTCTGTGTGTGTATTTGTGTGTGTGTTTTACGTGTGTGTGTGTGTGTGTGCGTTCACGCGCACGCTTGCCAGTGAGTTTGTGCATATGTATTTGTGAGTATGTTTGTGTGAACATGTAGGTATTTGTTTCTGTGTATATGTGTATCCATGTTTATGTATGTCTACATGTATATGCATATGCAAGTATATATGTGTATATATTGCTATGCATAAAACATCAATGAATACACGAAGAAGCAAATAAACAAAAACAAGAGTTAAAAGCAGAAATAAGCACGAATAAACAAATAATTAAATCGATATTGGTGTTTGCTCCTGTTGTTGTTGCTGTTGCTGTTGTTGTTATTGTTGTTGTTGTTGTTGTTGTTGTTGTTGTTGTTGTTGTTGTTGTTGTTGTTGTTGTTGTTGTTGTTGTTCTAATTATTTACTTGGCACCGAGTTCCTGAATTTAAAACTGAAGGTAAATAACAGGATGGAGGTGAAGTATGAATCTGTGATAAGGTGGTGGTGTAACAGTGTGCTGTTCATCTTTTTCCAAGGGCCTTTTAATCATAAGCGAAGTTTAAAAAATTAACTCATCGCCAGGTAGCCCGGGGCAACGGCGGCGCTTGAGCCAAAGAGGTGGAACTTGAGCCAGCGATGGGAGCTTGAGCCCAGAAAGGAGGTTGAGCCAGTGATGAAAACTTAAAAGCCAACGAGAGCGATTATGCTAATGACAGGAGCCAACAAGGGAAAGTGAGCCAATGAGAGGAGCCTCAGCTGACGTAGATGATTGAGTGACTGAGTGATACTGAGCCAACGATGGTAGTTAATCCAGTGATAGGTACAGAGCGAGCGAGCGAGTCTGAACTAAGGAAAGAGACTGAATCAACGGGGGAGACTTGAACAACGAGGGAGTTTGAGCCGATAAGAGGCAACATGAGCGAATGGTAGAAGCTTTTACTAATAAGGAAACTTGAACGACTGTGAGGAGTTTGAACCAGTTTAAGTCAATAGCCCCTCATTTTACTCAGGATGCTCTTACTTTGACTCAAGCATCTCTCATTCGTTCGAGCTCTTCAATGAACAAATTACTGCAAGATATTTTGAACCAATGAGTGGTACTTGATTCAAAAGGGAAGTTGAGACAAACGAGGGAACTTAGAACAACACGAAGTTTTGAATCAACTTAGCAGGCCTGAACTATTAAAGGAATCTGAGCCAGTGAGGAAACTGAGTCAACGATGAACGTATTGTAGTACGAGAAACGTTTGTCTGACTAAGGGGTGAATGGAGCAGAATCAAGCAAAGTTGCTAGAAATAGCAACTCGACACAGCAATTTACAATGAGGACACAGACACCCATACACACATATGCCACATATACATATATGTTTACATACATACATACATACATACATACATACATAAGAAGATACCTCTATGCTGCGCTCAACCTACTAGAAACAACAGTCAAATCTTCTATCTCAACGCTCTGAGTCAACTTTACCTTTCGTTCTTTCGTTGGTGAAAGAAAGTACCAAACCAGTGCAATGGATTATTGAAACTGTAAGAACTTGCGGTATTTATTCTGGCTCTTCGCGTTCTAAATTCAAATTCACCGTGCCCTAATTGGGTAGTTGATTTAATTCGTCACCTGTTCAATACCACCACCTGGCAACGTGGGTTCCTTTAGTGGAGCCCACTCAGTCGCAATCATTTAGACCAACTTTCGGTCTGAGATAACTTCCTTCCTCTTCCTCCTTCAGACTGGTCGCGTCGGCCCTATGAAGGATTAGGGATACAACCTTTCTAAGAATTTAAAAACTCAGAACGTAAAGAATTAGAACGAGGCATTTTCCGACACTTCAACGATTCTGACAATCTACCGTTCTTGCACTGATTATGATAAAATTCTAACATAAGCGGAAAAACCAAAAGTTCGGGGAGCCGGAGCAGTCGATTAAATCACCTCTAGTACCTGACTGGTACTTTATTTTATTGACTCCAGAATGATTAAAAGCAAAAATTGATCTTAGTGAGATTTGAACTCAAAACATAAAATATCGAAACAAACACTGCAAGTCATTTTATGTTGTTAACCGATATAATTAACTGATTGTACCAATCAGCCGCCTCAGTTATTCTACTTGAATAAATGTACACTAGCCTTATTTCTTTTTTTCTTTCTTTTTTTTTACATAGAACAAGAAATCAGAGTAAAAGAGACAGTGTGCCCATAATATTTGCATGCCGTTCTAGATTAGGGTGAATCATACATTTAAAGTCCAGGTCAAATAATTCCCTCGAGAATGTGGACTGTGAACAAGGAAAAGGGCAGATACTGTGATTTTCATGCCTTCTATAGAATTTGTAGTCTTAAATGAAATACCCATACATACATACATACATACATACATACATACATACATATATACATACATACATACATATATACATACATACATACATACATACTTACATACATGTATGCATGTGTGTATGCATACATGTATGCATGCATATATGTAAGATAAGACATGACAGAATCTTGATAAGATATTTAGTTACATCATCTTCATATACATTAATACAAGATGATTATTAGTCATGTAATATAAATTAAGCAAACAAGACTGACTGTCAAATCGTCAGAAACGTGTAACTATCATACGTAACTTTATTGGATTGTTAGAATGTTGACAGAATCAAAGGCGTGGTGATAGCAAACAACTTTATTCAATTAACTCAGTGAAATAGTTATATTTAGTATTAAATGGGGAAATCTGCACAAGATAAATAATAAAACGGAGGATGTAGACAGGAGATTAAATAATGCCAGAGAGATTCTTGATAGAGGTAACAGTTCATCTTCTGATTAATGGGTGAATTGAGTAGTTTTATCAAGGCTGCTCGTAGCTAAAAAGTAGTGACTGGTGTATATTGTCCGCTCGTCTGTATATCATACATAATTATTTATCCACACACAAATACTTTCATAACACACACACACACACACACACACACACAGAATATATGTAATACATATATATTATATATATGATGGGACTTAAATTCATGGTTACGTATTATACATTTTCTCTAATAACCTTACTTGCTCCAGTGCTTGTTGATTGCATTTCAAATGTGTCCCATGATTATGACACACCTCATTTATACAAATATATTAAAGGTATGATCACTAAGTATTCGGACTGTAGCCATAATAACGAGGCTAAAGCACACAAAGTAAAACCGCTTGGCACAGATTAGCCTTGAACTCTGCTGTGCTCGCACACTAAGTTTTCACATTCTAGCTCACTTCCATTGTTTACAGCAGTGCTTCGAAGGAAGGTGTCTAGCGTGTGATCGTCGCATTAACTATAACAAAGAAAAGTGTCATAGCAATACCTGCTCAGAGGCCTACACAGAGTTGCAGAAATTGTATAGAGAGGAGTGTATGAGCCACACACAAGTGTACAAGTGTTTCAGACGTTTCTTAGACGGCCGAAAAAATGTCGATATTGACGAACGTTCTTGGAGACCAGCAGAACTGAGAAAATATCGCAGATGTGCGTGCAGCTGTGAGGGGAAATCGTCGAATCACCATCTGTGAGTTATCAGAGAATGTGCGGATTACTTACGGTTCAGTTCAGTCCATTATCACTGAAGATTTGGGTATGAAACGCGTGTCTGCAAAGTTTGTACCAAAACTGCTTTCAGCTGACCAAAAAGACACACGGGTTTCCGTTGCACAAGATCTTGATTGTGTCGAGAACGATGAAAACTTTTTGAAAACTTTACATAAATCTCTAAGCAGGTATCGCCAAGATTCTGGCAAAATTTGATGCATATTCTCTGCTCAACTTTCTCTGTCATGTTCAATGCGACGATCACACACTACACACTTTCCTTCCAAGCACTGCTGTAAACAGCGGAAGTGAGCTAAAACATTAAAACTTAGCGCACATGCACAGCAGAGTTCAAGGTCAGTCTGTACTAAACGGCTTCACTCTGCATGCTTTAGCTTCGTTACAATGGCAACAGCCCGGATACTTATTGATCAGACCACGTATATATATATATATATATATATCACAATTTAGGCTAGTTGAAATATGTTTGTCATATATTTCAACTGCTAAAGGCAAATACACTGATGTTACCGTGGAGAATAAATCTCTCTAATGGTAAAAAGGTGTGAAAACACCAGTTCGTTCAGTGTCGCCATCTGTTAGAAATCTCAGACATCGATGTTTCGAGTGTTTTTTTTACTCTTGTCAATGAGTTGTACCTAAGAGAGGCAACTCTGATCGAAATAAATAAAGCCTGTAGCTTTATATAATTCTGTCAACACGTAGTCTCATTGGCGCTAGTAGATCGCCCGATCGAGATAAATAACGAAGTTTTGACGCAAAGCAGTGTTTACGTATAATCACAATTTAGGTTAGTTGAAATATGTTTCTCACATATTTCAACTGCTAAAAGTAAATACATTACAGTTAACGTGGAGAAAAAATATGCCTTTAGCAGGTGAAATATGTGACAAATATTTCAACTAAACCAAATTTGTGATTATACGTAAACACTGCTTTGCGCCAGTACTTCATTATTTATCACGATCAGGCGATCTACAAACGTAAATCAGTCAACAAACTTTATTTAGTTCGTTCAGAGTTGCCTCTTTTAGGTACAGTCAAAAAACTCGAAACATCGATTCTGAGATTCCTAACAGATTCCTGACACTGAACGAACTGGTGTTTTCCCACATTCTATCATTAGAAAGATTTTTTTCTCCACGGTA
>NC_142931.1:83633858-83638858 GCF_046866305.1 Octopus bimaculoides | reverse complement strand
AAGCTTCTCAGTTGGACGGACATAGAGATAAACACCATAATTAAAGACGGAACATTAAATCAAAGACCATTAAAAGAAATTAGGTTCAAGGCTCCTAATATCCACTTCCTAATTACCCCCGCGGAATAATGGGATTGTGGATGTAAGCCTTGATTAAACGTAGTAATTTAGCAAAGAGGCATGAGTTCAATCCTTGGGTCAGTCAAGCTATATATGTTCTGGATGAATTATATTGAACTAGTGGCATAGCAAGTAATAGAATAGCTAAGGAGAATATATTTTGTATGGACAACGGAATGAGAACAATCTAAGCCCTGGATTTAATAAAAGGTTCGGTTCCAAATCCCGAAAACATTACTGAATACGAATTACCAAGAAAAAGAAGGGTGACGCAACGGCCGAAACGTTGCTGTTTATAACAACCAAAATTCGAGCACTAATCTGAACATTCCAATGTATAGGGAAAATTCATATAGTGCCTGAAAATACACACAAAAAGCAGAGCAAATGCCTATAAAGCAGGAGGATAAATTTCTTTTGAAACGAGTCCTTAAAATTTCATATACTAAAGAAACTTTAAATAGGGAGATCTTAAGAGCTAAACAAACATTAGTTAATAACACATGATTGAATATGCTAATATAACAAATTCACCCACACAAATACAACACCTGGTAAAAACACACGAACCACAGATATAGTTTAATGCATGAACCAAATCCAATCAAGTTATAGACGGAATACGCCACCAAAAACCCATAAAACAGAGAACGTGTAAACATTTGATGGAAAAACACTACCGTTTATATCGTATTCTCCAAAATGCAACAGATGCATCACCGATGAAATAAACTATGAAAGTAACTAGGAATCAACCGGCCTTATCAGTTACAACATTATTCCCATAACCTCTTGCTGCCTACAACAAAATGCTGCAACAATGTGCCATTATCATAATATCATATAGAAAATAGAGGTCGTGGAGATCTTGAAGCATTAATGGACTTAGGAACGTTATTGACCCGTACTTAAAGAACTAATATGAAAATATTAAAAATCTCTAATAAAAAATAGATTAAATTTGAACATAGCCGCATCTTCAAAATATATGATTGTGTGTGTATGTGTGTGTTTGGCTGTCTGTGTGCGCATGTGTGCGTATGTGCATGTGTGAGTGTGTGCGTGTTTACTTGTGTATGTAAATGTTAAAAAAACGAACAACGAGAAAGAAGATAAAACTTAATGTGTTAGGTTGACATTCAGAGAAGTAGAAATGTCTTTAATCTTTCAGACGAAAGTCTTTTATCGAAAAGAGGGTTCGAGAGAACAGAAGAGAAAAAGAATTGGTAAAAGAAAAAGTAGAAGAAAAATGAGACGAAAAATAAAGTAAGTGCAGAATCACTTAGATGCACCCCTTCCCACACGTATATACATACATATATATATATTGCATGTGTGCGTACGTGTGTATATACGTGTGTTTGTGTGAGTGTGTGTGCGCGCGCGTTCTATCTATACCTAGGTTTATTTATCTAAACAATATTAGAATAAAATACGTGCTATTTACATCACAAACACTTGGTAGCTTTTCTCTTTCAAATTAAGCTACCAATCTTTTCATTGTTCAAGGCCGTTGCCTCAACACATCGGATTATTTTTATCTAATACATTGACGTTTATTCTCGTCAACAGATAAAATCAAAACGGGTTATCTTATTGTACAGGAATACCTCTACTTACCGAGTCCAAATGTTCAATCGTCAGGTAAACAATCGTTAAGTGAGAGACTGTTCGACATAGAAATAATGTTAAATAATGTTATGTTCCCACTGGTGAGTTTGACATACAGACTTTCCAAATGTTAAATAAGGAACAATAACGCCACAATTTAGGCATAGACAATGATTTAATGTATTATACATATCAAATAAATCATTTAAAAACTATAAGAAAAAACATCAAACAATACTATTTTTATATTCATCACTCAGTGTTGCTTTGCCGATCGTTTTGATGTTGCTTTGAAGATCGTATCTGTAGTCTCATTTTTTAATCATAAATATAAGAGTTCCTTGCTTTTATAGTAGTCTTTTCCTTTCTTCTTAAATTTCACGAATAGAAACGAGATTTATAAAAATTTACTGCAACGTTTCTACTTCGCTCAAAATTTGAACCCTGGAACTTGAAAATGCAATTACCTTTTGAATATGTGAAAAGGCTCAGTGTAGCCCTTCAAGAGCGAAAGAATAAAGAACAGCCTCGGTTTTTAGAGCTTCAGCGTTTTCACAATGTTCTTTAATTTCAAAGTGGTTTTTGTTTGCAAGCTCTTGGTCATGTGACTGAAACAGATCATTTCTGTCATTCGTAGAAACATCAAGATGCAACTGATTAACAAATGATCGATTCTGTTTCATTTCGAACAATCACTATTGATCCTTCAAATCCCTCAAAATTATCAATAACTTAAGGGTAGAATTTGTGCTCAAAGTCTTTCATGTTTTTCTCTGTAATTTGTTCCGGTTCCTTTTATTGTTTTTACTGTACCTCGAACACGACTGATTCTAAAATTCTTTTATGTTGGGCTTCTTTCCTTATCAAAACAGTCATTAACTGATCAAATGTGTATCGAAGATGATATGCCTTAAATGCTGCAATAATGCTTTGGTCCATTAATCTAACATATGAACGATGATGTTGTAGAGATTGTGAATGACAAGTGCATTATCTAGGATCAGTAACATAACAAATGGAAATTTTTTGTCTTCACAATATTTTTTCTTATTTCAGGTACAAAGTGATGCAAAATCCAAGCAGTGTAGCAGTAACCGAAACATTGTTTTTTAAATTTACCCTCCACATGGCAGACAATGTAACTTTTACGAAGCTTTTAAGTACCGTTAGATTTTCGGCACAGTGTACTAGTATGGGTTTTACTTACAATCTCCGCCCTATTACCCTCCATACTATTAACGCTGAGGGTAATTGAAATAAGGGCAAGCAAATTTTCATGTTTAATAAGATTAAACTTTTATAACTTGTCCATTGCCATTGCAAAGAAAATTATATGGATGCAACTCTATATTACCTTCTCTTCAATAAAGAGAAGCAATCAATTTTACTAACATTTTATTGGGGGTGACCTGGTAGTGACCAACCCGAGAACCATTACACTGGTCGATCATTATCTGTCTTAAAATATAACATCGCTGATTTTTTTCTCCTTTTTTTAAAATGTATAATGTAGCTTCTTGTTGGCATGCGTGTACTAAATAAGTGCGTTTCGTCTATATTAATAGTTTGTACGTGTCAGGGGCTAACCATATTCTTTTACTATTTCTTCTATTTATTTTTCTTCTTGCTTTTTTGTTTAATTTGTATTTTTTCTTTTGCTACAAATGTTTTTAGCGCTTCGCACCTTACACTTTTTCACTATGACAACCACCTCGTTTTAAATCCAGCCATTGTTTGCAGTTAATTTTTCTTGACAGCCTCATTCTTTCTTACCGTTGCTCATCTTTTTAAAAAATGGAAAAGGCTTTTGTACAAAGGCTTTTGTACAAATCTAAATAATAGGCATATTGAGTTCAAACAGTTACCCATGTTGTTAAATGCGAGGAATAAGGCAGACCACTTCTTCATTAACTACCTTTGTTGAGTGCAATGACTGGACATTTTTTATTTTCATTCAGTTACTTTTCTGTATACATTATAATCGTGGAGGCGTAATGGCCCAGTGGTTAGGGCAGTGGACTCGCGGTCATAGGATCGCGGTTTCGATTCCCAGACCGAGCGTTGTGAGTATTTATTGAGCGAAAACACCTAAAGCTCCACGAGGCTCTGGCAGGGGATGGTGGCCAACCCTGCTGTAGTCTTTCACCACAACTTTCTCTCACTCTTTCTTCCTGTTTTTGTTGTGCTTGTAATTCAAAGGGTCAGCCTTGTCACGCTGAATGTCCCCGAGAACTACATTAAGGGTACACGTGTTTGTGGAGTGCTCAGCCACTTGCACGTTAATTTCACGAGCAGGCTGTTCCGTTGATTGGATCACCTGGAACCTTCGATGTCGTAAGCGACGGAGTGCCAACAACATTATAACCATAAATACGGTTGAATTAAATCGCACGCGCGCGCACACACACACATACACACACAAATTGACGGTTAATTTTAACGATTTTTCTTCTTTGACTTTATTTATGATCATTGATGATCTCATATTTTATTTCTAAAGTTGCTGTTTTACGTTTCTGTAATTATCAATAATATTCGCCTGTACTATCCTTTCGTTTTGGCATATTGGAACAGTAAATTGATTCGAAAGTAGTAAAGTAGTAAAGAGATTGTAAATACTGTTTGTGCGCACGATGTCAACATGCAAATTGAATGACCCGAATGAACGACACTCATTTTATCGATTCACGTTGCGATATTTGACCTTTTAAAGCAATCATGATGAATTTACGATTTATTTTCCACCACTCATTTAAAAATTTTATTTTCATACTTTAAAAATATCACCAAAGTGTGTGTGTGTGTGTGAGAGAGAGAGAGGGGGAGAGGGGAAGAGAGAGGGAGGGAGGGAGAGAGAGAGTAAGATAGTAAAGTGATATATTGCTGTATTAGAAAGAATACAATTCTACCTATCCTAGATACGCAGTAAAAAAAAAATTTTTTACTTTAGTTCTTTACACACGTTCTTGTACCTACCGACTTATCTCCATCTCTCTCTCCTTTCTCTCTCTCTCTCTCTCTCTCTCTCTCTGTCTCTCTCTCTCTCTCTTTTCGCATATGTGTATGTGTGTGCGTATGTATGTCTGCATATGTTCTGTGGGAATTCAACAATTCAATGCCTTTCAGCGTTCAGTGGCTTCACGTAAGGCTGGATATTTTCAGACTTATCCTAGATTCCTAGATTCCTAAAAATGAGATGTGCCAGACTTGGATGAAGCTACTGGTATCTGTGGAACAGACGTTTGAGTAGGACACGCGCGCATAAATAC
>NC_142931.1:83593858-83628858 GCF_046866305.1 Octopus bimaculoides | reverse complement strand
AATATATATATATATATGTATATAAGCTGGTAATTTCACATATACATTCACCAACACACACACATACACATAACAAATCCAACAGTTTGCGCATTCACGCACTGACATTTAGTCTTTAGCCATCCTTGTTTTGTTTCGCATTTTTGAAACTCCCCACATCTGCTCTCTTCCCATCCTACCTGTCGCTCGATTTCTTGACCACTACCAACTTCAATTACCAATTAATCCCACTCACTCAGCCATTTATATATTCTTCCTTTTGCCTTTGCAAGCGTCTCGATAAAGAACACTTTTGTTCTTCACCCTTTCTTCCGTCGAACATTTCTCATCGTTACAGGAAGCACATTTAGTTTTCTACTTACCTACACTTTAAAAAAAAATCTTCTTGGATCTACGCCCATTGAACATGATCTTGGACTTTTACCATCTCGAATATTTTGTTCTTTGATTTAATCTTAATCTCCTTCGATCATTTTTGCTATCGCATGGCCACAGAAATACTCTTTTCCATCATACCACGCTATTACACTATACAGGCACACACACAAAAATAACATCGTACATGCAAATAACATTGCACACGCGCTCAACTCCCCATACAAATCTACATCACTCTTTCGACACCTTTACCAAGCACATACAAAGTTTCACATTAAGGTTTTTATACTACTGAGAACGATTCCATACGCCCATCAACAAAAGCCTCCGAATTTACACATCTATACGCATTTGTACTCATACGTACAACCACATCCTAAAGGAATACGAGTCGGTTGCAGGGGCTAAAATCAACGCCGACAAATCGGTGGGCTTGCGGTTGGGCTCCTGGAGAGGCAGGATGATCCATAGGACGGCGTCGTCGGACGCTGAGCCAACGGACCAGTTAAACTGCTCGGGGTCTGGTTTGGTCCCTATCTCTAGGTTGATAAGAACTGGGACGAGGTGGCGAACAGGGTGGCCAGTCTTACTCAGAAATTAGCTGAGAGGAAGCTGTCCCTCGAATGTCTGGCAGAGGTAGTGAATGCTTACATCGCCTCCGTTGTCATTTATCGCCTGACTGTCGTGCCTTGTCCCAGTTACTGCTTGACCAGGTTGGAGCATCTCTTATCTAAATTCTTGTGGAAGGGACGCGTTGCAATGGTCAGGCGGTCAATTTTTTGCCAGCATTCTCTGAGTGGCGGATTAGGTATGCCGTGGGTCCTAATGCGCAGACACGCTCTTAGATTAAGCTACTTGCAACGATTTCTGGACGGTGAGTGTGTGTGATCTCTTTTTGTGAGGCTCATCTTTTCGTAGTTCATCTCCTTGACGGAGTTGCGATCCTAGGTGAAGAAAAGACCGAGACTGGGTGCCTGGCACCTAGAACGTCATCAGGCGCCCACAGCCCTCTACCAGTCGGGCAATGGTATCGGTGGGTGTTCCGCTTAAGAAATTTATAGAGGATTAGTGGCGGGGAAGTACGACGACGTTCTCAGGGAGACTCTGGGCACCGATGAAAACGAACTGGCTAGTCTGTTCTGGAAGACTTTCCGGTCGGGAACTATCATGGATAATTTCCAGATGTCCTGGGCCTAGCAGTTCTACCGGGGGTGGGGCGCTACCGGTTCGAGATAAACTCTAGAGGCACGGATGTGCTGTCAGACGGACATGTCCGAGGTGCTCGCAGAGTGACGAAACCGTTCTGCACCCACTCGTTCAATATCAGGACATTGCTGACGTGTGGAGTTATGTCGAACAGCTGCTGTCGCGTTTAGGACAGATCCGTCTGTTGGCCGATTCTGTAGAGATGATTTCCCCACCTTCCTACTTTAATCGGTGGAGGGCAAGGCAATTTTCCTTTGCCTCGTGACTGTGACAAAAGAGGTTGTTTGATGGACAAGACTCAAAGGCATGGGGACAGATACATTCCTCATTGGTAGCGCTCTCATTGACTTTTCCAAGTTTCACTTGAAAAAGGAAATTGAGAGTGGAGGGATAAGTGTTGTCCTCGAGTGAGTTTATTGAAAGGTGGGTGAAAGTTGCAAAAATGGCAAGAGTGGATGGTACCACTCACAGTGCAGACCTGTAAGTCGGAGAGAAGGAATTGGAGACAGCACTTGCTCTTGGTATTCAGGGAAATCTCTGACAGTGGGGTTCCTCAATTATCGCTAGAGGTCCTCCTGTATCAAGGGAGCTACATCTCTATCATCCTCCCCATTTTTTCTACCTTTATATACTAGGTATATGTCACTTCTTTTTCAGTATATACCGTGTATACTCCCCCCACCCTTTTTAAAAATCATTTCAGGGTTTATATATATATATATATATAAACCCTCACATTTTGAGTCTGTCTTCGTATTGTCCCCTTCATCTTCGCCTTTGTGGCAAATAAATGAAATCATCATCATCATCATCATTATTATTATTATTATTATTATTATTATTATTATTATTATTATTTATTATTAATATTATTATTATTATTATTGTCTTTGCACAGCTTCTAACACTGGAGATGTACTACGGTGCCAGCTGTTCACTACCAGTGAACTAAGGTGACTCCCCTTATTTTTCGAGCACCTTCCGGAGTATTCGAGCGGTTACAAGCAGTGCTATTTTCTGCAAGTGCTCCACCCATATTGCAGCCCCTATTTGTTCCATGTACTTCTCAACATTTTTACTCACTATTCCCAGGGCTCCGACAATTATTGGTACTACTACCACATTTTTCGGCGACCACAACTGCTTAACCTCCCAAACTAACCTGTCATATCTATCGACTTTTCTTTCTTCTTTATCGCAAACGTTGTTGTTAGCTGGGCATGATATATCTATGATCCAGCATCGTTTGCTGGCAATCTTTTTCATACTTCTTTACTCATTACTTCCTGCAACTCATCTAAAATCTTCTGATCTTCATCACTTAAATCCCCTAAGTCGCTGGAGCCAGTTGTCTCTTCCTTATTGGTAGCGCTATTATTATTTGTTCTTTTAGGTTCTTCTTTGGTTTGAGCTGTATCTCTTATGTTGTCATTTGTCTTTCCTACTGCCTGGTCTTTCTTTTCCAGTTCTCTTGTGATCTATTCTACCTCCAATTCTATCATCCAATTTCTTCTCCTAATAACATTAGCTTGATCTACTAATGTCTGCTCAGTCACTTTAAACATACCCTTCACTACCCAAAGTGTTAACATCGGTTTTCTATAGCCCCTACTTTAAGGTTCACTTTCTAAGTAGTACTACACCACTGTCCTGTTTTCTTCGCTGGTCCATTTCCTCCTCCTTGCTCTACTATCTGCTGATGTTGTATTAGGATAACAGCTGTGGTCAGTCTGCATCTTTACTGAACCACTACCGAGCGAGAGGCTTTCCTTCGAAGGTCTAGCTTCATTTTCGCTGTTACAACCAGAGCTTTTCGGAAACTCCTCTCTCTCATAAACTGAGGTAAGGTAACGTTCGTCACCATCGTCATCACCACTATTATTTTTCGACATTTGATAGCTTCAAGCAACTTTCTATTGCATCATTCGTTGCACTTTTGTACTGGTGGGGTTGTGTGTGCATTTTTTGGGGGTGGGGATGTTGTATTGTATCAGTATGTTTTGTTATGGGGCTTGGTCTGATTTTTCTGTTGTATTAGTTTTTGTATTGTGTGTTGTTTGTGCAGCGCAGGTTGTGTTCTGTCGGGTATCGGCCTTCTATCACACATGTTGTGGGTTCTGTTCATTTTGTTGGGTATCTACGGTATGAGTTTATTCTTGTATGCTTTTGAAGGAGTGCTGCATAATAGTGTGTAAATTATAAATCAACTATTTCATAGTATTTATGGTTATCTGTCCACCGTTCTTTCTCTTTTGGTTAGTTTTGTTATGGGTTCATTTTTAGTGCGTTTACTTTTTTAACTGAACACTGTCAATGGGCATGTGTTGATGTTTCTTTCGTAGTTATAATTATTATTGATGTATCAGCGAGAGCCCGAGAAGAAAACAGTAATGTGCATATAGAGAGAGGTCTTGTATAAATATGGATGTATATGTAATTAGAATTTAAAATTATTATTATTACAATCATCATCATTAATAATAATTACAACAACAAAAACAATAACAATAACAACAATAATAGTAATAATGATAATGGTTAGGGAGCTGCACTCACGTTCGCGAGATCGTGCTTTGAATGTCTAAACCGGTTGGTGTGTTGTGTTCTTGAGCAAAAACACTTCATCTCACGTTGTTCTTCGGTCACTTCGACATCTGACTCGTAGTAGACACTGTATCTCTTCAGACAACGTCGATTTGATGGAGAGAGGGCGCTAATGTACAGCACATACATTTGATCACTATAAACAAATCATGTGTACAAGTCGTTCGGCAAAAGCTGAACACTCATACGTCGTCTTCGACGGGGAGTCCGTCATCATCATCCTCATTATTATTATTATTATTATTATCATCATCATCATCATCATCATCATCATCATCATTATTATTATTATTCGTTTTTCCAATCATTCCTCGAAGCAAATGATTTGCATCTCCTAAAATATTACATAGAATAGTATTTTTTAACTTATTCGAACACAGTAAATTTTGAATAACTGTTGAAGGTCTATCCATAAAAGGTTCTGAGAAAAAAATAAGGTTTATATTTTTTTTTATTTTGTCTACATATAAAAAAAATGGCTGCGAGAAGTCCTAGTAACTTCCATGAAAGAAAAATTAAAAGCCAAGAATACCACAGACGGAACACACAAAAATTAAGAAAGCATTCTATAGTAAGACACAAACGTTGGAAAAAATGTAGAAAAAGAAATTCAACAACTACTCCATTGAAAGCACCACTAGTAGGAATAATGCTATCGATATTTTTGGCAACAACAACAACTTTGTCAACGACGATATTCGCACACACCCAAACACACACACACACATGCACATACATGCGTGTGTACATACAATGCCAAGCGAAACAATGCACTTTTGATAATGGAAGTTTCGCATGTGTTACCAATGAAACTGAGGAATTTCACATAAACCCAACTAAAAAAAAAAAAAATGTATAGTCTGAAAAAATTATGTCAAGTTATGCAGTCTCTCCTTAACAGAATAATATATACAATAAGCAAAGATGTAAGTCGCATATTTGTGCATTCCATAAAATTTATGATGGAGAAGGCTTTCAGTTATCAATGAAATAGCTACCGCAAGACATGTAGAGAAAAATATAACGCATTATGAGCGCCTAGGTTGTCTGCTTGATATTTAGAACCAAGGGCACACATCTATCTATCTATCTATCTATCTATCTGTCTATATATATATATATATATATATATATATATATATATATATATATATATATATATATATATATAAGATTTAAGGTGAAAAAGCACAGAAATCTTGTTTGTGAAGACAAAGATTGTTTAATCCATTACAATATGTACTGAGTCGACTGGTTTCACTTCGTTTATTATGATACAATGTTATGAAATCATAAATTTTAGATTTAATCTTGCGTAGAAGCAGGTACGAAAGTTTTGCATTAAACAGGAGAGTGTAGCTCAAGGGAGATAATCTAAAGAGATATTCATTGAATATAAAATTTCTTAGCTAAGGGGAGGTAAATCTCTTTTTCCTTTTTTTCCGGTTGTTTTTTTATTTGTGAATTTCATTATATATTCATGTTAAGTTCTGGTTTGTATTTTTCAATAAATGTGGCCTCTATTTAGTCGTTGTTGAGTTGAGGTTTTGATTTACTTTCAGGTGACTATATTTAGCCGTTGTTGAGTATCCGCTTTAGTGGTTTTGGCTGTTTGTTGCTTTTAATAATTTTATGCGTTACAAGGTTTTGGATAATAGTGTTATATGTTTCATTGCTTCCATAGCTGTATGTGGAAATATAAGGTAATATTTCTAGAGTTTTGTTTGACCTCTCTTAATGTTCGTGTATTGATTCTTTTTGTACGTTTTATTCCAACTTCTATAAGTGAAGTTGGGTAGAGTCTTTCGACGAGTATATTTTTAAGTTCTTGTAGTCGGAGTTCTCTGGTGTTTTATCCGACACTATAGTGCAGATTCTTCTCGCTAGATTGAATGAGATATTTATTTCAATGTTTCGGGTGGCATGAGCTAAATAATAAGTGTTGTTTCGAGCCTGTAATTTTGTAAAACATATCGGTTTCTATTTTTTATTTATTTTTTTATTAGTATATTTAGAAAGGGAGCTCCATTTTGTTCTGTTCCGTTGTGAATTGTATATTTGTATTTATGCTATTGCGGAGTCTTTCGAATTCCTAAAGTTTTTCCATGTTCTCATTCCATAGAATGAAACACTTATCCAAATATCGTTTCCAAATTTTCAATATGTATTGGGAAAGGGTATTTCCGAATTTTGTGAGTGACCCCTGATATACCGTTAGTTCCAAATAGCCTATTGTCAGGTTTGCAAGAATGGGGACTGCCTTGGTTCGCGTCGCAACCCAACTTTTTGTCGGTATACAGTGGTGTCAAACATGAATTAATTTTGCTGGAGAATAAATTTTAATGACTCAGTTATGAACTCTTTGCTAATACGTTCCGGTATTTCTTCTGGATATTTTTCCAACCAGAACTGGGTTGCTTCTAGTTCATAATTAGGGGAGATATTAGTATACAGGATTACAACATCAAAGGATACCATACGGGGTTTTTTCCTTTACTCTTTTTGGGAGGTGGTTTAACATGTCCAAATCATCCCTAATACAACATTTAGTGTATTTTGGAAGTGGTTTCAGGAGAGTGTGAATGAAGTAACTCAGTCGGTGCGTTTCACAGGATGGTCCAGTTATAATGGGCCGAAGCAATTTAAAAAATCACCGACGCCATACATATGTACATACATACATATACCAACACCAGGAGACATTAACTAAGGCCCATTATAGCTGGACCATCCTGTGTAAGGCACCGACAAAACAATACACTCACTCTAAATATATTATTTTATAAATCCACATTCAATCCCAGAAACAACGAAGCATATAACACTATGATCCAAAACCTTCCAATACAACATAAGGACCTAATCTGTATGAAATTCTACGCACCCATAAAATTATTAAAAGCAACAAACAGGCAAAACCACTAAGGCAGATATTGACAAATGTAAAACTACACTCAAAAATAACGGAAGCAAGAGTTAAAAAATGTGGACGACCGAACTGTGGAACATGTCCCAACATAATAGAAGGCTCAGAATTCCATTTTATACAAAGACAAAAATTTAAAATTAAAACTGACTTCACTTGCGCCTCTGAAAATTTCATCTACGTCATAACGTGTTCCGGCTGCAATAGAAATAATACAGGCTCAGCATGAATCTCCCTCATACGTAGTTCTACACTACTCAGACAACAAATCTACTACCCTCAATATCGTCAAATACCACTCAGTAGTCACATAGACAGATGTGCTAAGGAACGCCAACCACAATTCACAATATTCCCACTTTAACAATGCACGGAAAGGACCTCAACTCAACAACGACTAAATAAAGAGGCCCATTTATTGAAAAATACAAACCAGAACTTAACATGAATATGTAATGGAATTCACAAATAATAAACAAAAAAAAACAACCAGAAAAAAGGAAAAAGAGATTTACTTCTCCTTAGCTTGAGCTATGCTTTCCTGAATAAACGCTTAACTTTCATACCTGCTACTATGAAAGATTAAATCTAAAACTTATTATGATTTCATAACATTGAGTCGTGATTAGCGAAGCGAAACCAGTTGACTCAGTACGTATTATAATGGATTAAGCAATCTTTATCTACACAAACAAGATTTCTATGGTTTTCACCTTAAATCTTAATTTTATATTTACCACCACGTGGAATCTCCCTCCGAATGTTTCACCTATACACACACACACACGCGCGCGCGCGCGCGCGCATACCTCGGCTTAAGTCGTTCTCGATTATACATCGGTTTTCAAAAATGATATATGGAAAAATAAAAATCAAGTCAAGTCATTTTACTCAACTTTACTTCTGTCCGCCACCAATATTGGAATCGTAAAATCAATAGGAAACCGTTAAAAGCACATGAAATCATGTTACTGTATAGTAAATAAGAATAAAAGCATATAAAATCATAAGATACGTACAGTAAATGTTAAGATACACACCGTAAAGTAGTGTAGCTTAGTGAACGAAATCATGAAATCAGCTGTGTTGTCTTATTTATCGGTCTTTCGCAGTTCATATTGCACTGTAGTTCCAATATCTATCGTTAGGCGTCGATGTCACTCGTGATTCCCGCGATTGTTTTGAATTCAGATTTGTTTACGCCTATTTATCGGCTACTTTCTCATCCTCATTCATTTTTGACTTTATTTTTTATCCCCATGGCTCTTAAGAAAATTCATAGTGAAAGTACTAAACGTCATGCTATAACGCTGGAAGATAAACTGGCTATGATAAAACGCCATGAAAAAGATGAAAAAGTGGTAGCACGATCTTTTGGGATGAGTCGGACAACTGTATCGACGATTGTACATAATAAAGACAAGATTTTAGCACATATCAAATCTGAAGCTCCAGGGATGCAGAACACTTAAATCATAATAAGTTTTAGATTCAATCTGAAGCCCCAGGGATGAAGAACACTGCCATCAATAAGAAAAGAGGCAAAATCTTTGAAGAAATGGAATGTCTTCTTTCTCTGGATTGTTAGGTTGAATCATCAGCGTGCTACTATTAGTCAAGAAATCATTCAAGACAAAGCGTTGTCTTTGGTTGAGGACCTGAAGAAAAGATATCCAGATGAGGAAGATGTTGAGGCCAAGGCAAGTTAAGGATGGTTCGTGAGATTTAAGGAGCGAAGAAGTTATTACTCCATTAAGAAGTAAGGTGAAAGTGCATCAGCTGACGAACAAGCAACAGCGGAATTTCCTAATCCATTAGAAAGTATTATAAGAAGAAGGGAATTCATTTTAAGATTTTACTTATCTTAGATAATGCTCCTGGTCATCCGCAAAACACCGCAGATTTTGACCTCTCCGAACACCACGTCACTTTTGCAGCCAATGGATCAGGGAATAGTTACTATCTTCAAGACTTAGCTGGGTGAAGTTCAGGGAATGTGAAGCGTTGTTATATGGGAAAAGGTTCTCATTAAAGATGAAAGGAAGGGCCTATAAGAGTTTTGTGAGAGCTGCAATGTTGTATGGGAGTGAGACATGGTGTCTGCAGGAGAGAGAGAGATGGTAATTTTGAGAAGGACTGAGAAAGCAATGGTGAGAGAAATGTTTGGGGTGAAGCTGAGGATTTGATGGGAATGCTGGGGTTGGAGGAATCGGTGGAATGGTTGGCAAGGGCGAATGGAGTGAGGTGGTATGGGCATGTGTTGAGGAGGGATGAAGAGCATGTTCTGAGGAGGGTGATTGCGTTTGAGGCGAATGGAGTGCAAAAGCGAGGTATACCGAGGAAAAGATGGCGGGGATAGGTGGAGGAGGAGATTGAGAGGGTTGGTTTAAAAAAGGAAGACGCCCAAAACCGGGCAAGATGGCGAGATGGTGTGAGAGCAGTTGCTATGGCATTGAGGTAGATCTGACCACTCCTGTTGACAGGGACAAAACTCGGATTTAAAACACTGGATGATAATGAGGATGATGTTGATGATGGTGATGATGATGATGATGATGATGATGATGATGATGATGATGATGATGAAGCGTTACTATATGAAGCGTACGCCGCGGCAAGCAGTAGCTAACCTTGATGAGTCCATCACACTTCGTGACTTTTGGAAGAGATTCATCTACAAAGCTGTACAGAACATACCAGCAGCATGGAATGATGTACAGAGCATGGCTATGAATGGTGTATGGAAGAAGCGATACCTGAAGCTAGACGTGAATGATTTTAAGGGGTTTGATAATGTTGCCATCAACAAAACGTTGGTGACTACAAGCAAAGAACTGGAAACGTATTTGAAGGAGGATTTCACAGATTTATTTGATAGAGCTTCACGAGCAGCAAAATAAAGAAGAGGAAGTCGAAACTAAGCCACGTCACTTTACCAGTATTTGCATATATCGAAAAAGGTTTTTCTATGTTCGTGGATATGGATCCAAATGCTCAACGCTTTTCCAAGATTATAAGAGCTTGTCACAAAGCTTTTGCACCTTATAATGTAATCCTTGAGGAAAAGAATAAGAAAACAGTTCAAGGAACTCTCACCCGGCTTTTTAAGTGCATCGAACAACAACAGCAAGAGTCAGCTGTTGATGTTGACGATCCACAGCCATCTACATCTGCGATGTAAACCACCAAATTATATGTACGTATTGGTAAATTTAAAATAATTTAGTTTAAAATTATTTTTTTTTTACTATTCCAAAATAATAATAATTACTGAATTTGTTTTTTAAGCTTAAAAAAGGCTTTTATTTTACCATGTCTTACTGCAAACCGTATTCATAAATAAAGCGTCCGCGATGTACTAAACACTGCCAAATTTAGATTACTTTTTTTTACTGTACTGTATTAAAAAATAAAATTATTTGTTCGTAAGCTTAAAATAGGTTTTTATTAACCATGTATTATTGAAAATGCATTCATAAATAAAGTACACAACTGGGAATGGTTATTATCAGTTTAACCGAGAGACAAGAAAATTCTGCCTAGCCTAGCTTAGAGACAACTTAATTCGACTTAAGTCGTGTCTCCTGGAACCAATTAACGACATATGGTGAGGTATACCTTTGTATACATATATTTATTTTCTTTTACTCTTTTACTTGTTTCAGTCATTTGACTGCGGCCATGCTGGAGCACCACCTTTAGCCGAACAAATCGAGCCCAGGATTTATTCTTTGTAAGCCTAGTACTTATTCTATCGGTCTCTTTTGCCGAAACGGTAAGTTATGGACACACGCGCGCGCGCGCACATACACACACACACACACACACACACACACACACACACACACACACACACACACACACACACACACACACATATATATATATATATATATATATATATATATATATACGACGGGCTTCTTTCAGTTTCCGTCTACCAAATCCACTCACAAGCCTTTGGTCAGCCCGAGGCTATAGTAGAAGACACTTGCCCAAGGTTCGACGCAGTAAGACTGAACCCGGAACTATGTGATTGCCGAGTAAGCTTCTTACCACACAGTTTCGGTTTTGTTGAAGCATATTTTATTGTCTGGGGAGAGTCATTCTATTTTAGCGCCTTATTAATTTAACACATTCACCGATTTCCACTCATTTACTTATTTATTTTTACTAAAATTCTCGTTGCGACTTGCAACCTTTTCAATAGTCGTTGACTCTGTTAACGCAATTCCGAATTCCGATATATCCTCATATATATCTAAATACTTTTTATACCCTTCGATCACCTTTTTTAAATTAACTGCGGCATTAAAACGGTCATCGTGTACATTGGTTGAGAGGAATAAACTCTATAACCTGGTGTCAGTAAGACTCGCTGAAGATAAACTAAGGGTATTTCTCAAAGTTCGAAATCATGGTGATACAGGTATGTCTGACTTATACAATTTTCGATTATTTTCATCATTGGTACGGAGTCTTGGGATTTTTATTCATTTTCCCGCTTTCAGCGTTGTATTTAAGGGAAAACTTGTGGTTTGGTCATTTTGATTGCTATATTTAACGTTCCGGTACTGCCTGTCAGTACCCTTAATTATATATATATATATACGTATATATGTATATATATACGTATATATATGTATATATATGTATATGTATATACACATACATACATATATATATATACATACATACATGCATACATACATACATACATATATATATATATATAATATAAATTGAAGTTGGCCGACCGTTGTATTCTTTCTTGTCTTGAGGTTCACGACCAAACGGCTGGGTGGATTCGCGTGAAAAATGGCACACATGTGGAGGGAGACGGGTCCATAGATTGGAACGCGCTTTCTATTTTTTTCCTAGCCCCTCATACTTACAGAGAAAATCGATTAAAACAACCTGCGTGCGTGCGAGTATGTGAGTGTGTGTCACTGAAGCCATTCATGCATATATATACATATAATAAATAAATAAACTGAATGATAAATTTCAGTTGTCTGTCTCCCTCTCTTTCTTTCTCTCTCTCTCTCTCTCTCTCTCTCTCTCTCTCTCTCTCTCTCTCTCTCACTCTCTCTCTCATATACACATACACCATCAACATTACTCTCTCTGTCGCGCAAACTCCATCAAACATACACACTCACACGCAGACATACACACTCACATGCACAGACATACACATGCACATCAATTCTCCTCTCTCACCACAACTTCAAAAGAAGTTCAGTCATAAAACTTTTCATGTCTCTTCATTCGACGCCCACTTCAAAAGATCGCCTTTCCTTTTTTCTTCACATTTTCCAAATCACCCCAGTCATCTGCTGCCTCAAAAGCTTCGTACTTGCCGTGCCAGCCAACGTAAGTCAATGACACACAAATTCACTCACTCACTCTATCTCTCTTTCTTACCCTCTTTCTCTCCCACATACACATCCACACCCACACACTTTCCATTTCATATATCTTTCAATTTCTGCTCTCTGCAAATAAAATTTTTACGGATAAAACTGCTTACAAAAATTGCGATTAATGTATAATTTCTTTCTATGTTCATAATGAAATAAATCTTTTAATGATTAGACAGATGTCCAATAGAATAGCTCTCACAAACAGACAACTTACAAATTCTTTCTTCACAACTCGTGAAGCCATTTTCTGACAGGAGGGGGTGAAATCTTCATACAGCTGGAGGCTCCAATCGAAACGGGACACGAAATGATCAGTTTGAGAAACGCTGTTATAGATTATGCCTAACCGAAAACGATCACAGCCACATCATCCAAATAGACCGGGTGAAACCGGGTTTAGCTGCTAGTACATATATATATATATATATATATATATATATATACATACATATATACACATATGTATAAAAATATTTATATATGCTTGCGAGTGTGTGTTTGTCTCTAAATATATGCAGATATATGTGTGTATGTATATATATACATATGTATGTGTCTTGCCTAATTGTGTTTATCTGCATTACTACCTCCATATCACCTCGTTTTTAGATTTCTCTTATAGCCACTCTCAACGCCGTGGGCCTTACCCTGGATGAAGAACTCGGGGTTTAAGTTGAATTTCATTTGGGCAACGCTGTTTTCTATACTGACCATGTCTAGCTCTACCTATTGTCTGTATATATGTGTGTGTGTGTGTGTATGTCTATGTCTGTGTGCCTCTGTGTTTGTGTGTCATTCATCATCAATCTACTTACCATATTCCAATAATATCCATCAAAGTGATCACTTCCAAAGTAATATTGTTACTAACCCAGTCATCTCTGCCAAAACAGAGCTGTCTGACAAACCTTTTGGGAAAATTTCCCATAAAGACAGATTTTTCAAGAAAGTCTCCCATCAATCGATCTTATAAATTGTTGTTCATAGCTTTTTGTAGATGCTACTGTTGTTGTTGTTGTTGTTGTTGCTGCTGCTGTTATTGTTGTTGATGTTGCCGTTGTTATTGTTACTACTGCTACTGCTGCTACTGCTTTATGGAGGTGGGGACTTTTTCCCCATTAGTGAAACAACAGACTCACAGTCAGACAACGCAGAATTGAAATTTACGTGATAAATTGTTTTAAACAGCAGCAGCAAAGAAACAGCAAACAGCAGCAGCAGCAGCAGCAGCAACAATATCATATCTTCAGTATTTATTGTTTTTGTTGTGCTTGTTCGTGTTTTGACTCCTTTCGGCTGTGTCTAAGCAGAACTATGATCAAAGGCTTTCCAGTCATGGCCACCCTGTTTATTCAGTTATATTAAAAAGGAAAAGGAAAAGAAGGTAAGGTCCGTAATTTGAAGTCAATTTGGCAGATCATAAATTTAGAAGTATTTGAATTATAATATCTTTGGTCGGGGGTATAATTTGAGGGAGATTTTGGCTGCAATGTTTAGAAGGTCATTAGACCAGGTGGAGCCTGTCTTGTTTGTATAACTAAAAGTTATTACAAGAGGGGGGAGAGAAGGAGGAGGAAGAATTTAGAGTGGTGGTGGTGGTGGTTGTCGTGTTGTTATTATTGCTGTTGCTGTTGTTGTTGTTGTTGTTGTTGTTGGTCGTGGTGGCGCTGCTGCTGCTCATGGTGCTCGTGCTCGTGTCGAAAGAAAATCTATAGCGACATCATGAACACCACAACCAGCAGAGAGCAGAGAACTGCAAGCCTTAACAAGAGATGCGGATTGGTGGTTTTGTTAGGTCACACAATCTGCATAAAATACTCCTCCCCAACTCTCCCTTAAAATTACAGCCCTATCATTTTACCAGAAAGGATACGTTGAATTGTGTAGCTCTACATATACTATGCCTGAAAATAAGATGAGATGATCATGGCTGAACGGTTAACTCGATCGGGAGAGAGCAAGAGGAAAACAATAACGATGTAGTTATAGGGACTCTTATAAAACAGAATAGTCATAGATGATGTATCTTTTAATCAGATCTGACTTGAGACTAAACAGCAGCGACAGTGTTAATACCATCAAGAACAGTAACAACGATAACAACAAAAACAGTAACTAGCAATGATCAAACGAAAGACATTCTAAGCTGTCACTTATCCTGTTGGAAATAGCTGCCAAATCTCCTTCAAATCTCACTATGTTATCTTGAAAATATAGAAAGATACATTTAATAAAGTGAAGCAGGACATAAAACCATAAACGAACTACAACTGCAACACCAACAATTGTTACAACAACCATAACGGCAGCATTTATAACAACTGTAACATCAACGTTTATATGTACAACAATGACAAATTAAGAGGATAAGCAGCAATTATCACACTACCAGCACCAGCAACACCAATAGCAAACTTAAGTCAATGTCAGTTACGACGATTTGTATATTTTGTTTTATGTATGTATTCTCATGTATGTAGTTGCATATCTAGGTATGCTCATATATATTTACATGATAAGCTGCTAGAAAGTTTTACAGATTTTTACAGTTCCAGTGATGGACTGGATCTGTAGTCGTCGAATTAGCTTTCTCTTGTATGTATGCGTGTATGTATGTACGTATGTATGTATGTATGTATGCATGTATGTATGTATGTATGCAATAGGGAGTGAAGAAACCCTAGCTCTCATTAGAACTTCTTTGTAGGTAATTGGCTTGTATAAAAAAAAAATGTGAAGTACAGTTGGTTTCTTATCCTCAACCTCTGTTATGCCACTGGTGTTATAGCTGTGGGTTCAAAAAATTCACGCACTGGAGCCTCTTGGACTATTGGACTCTAAGAAGTGGTCTTACTTGCTCACGAGTCGACTTTCACCGTGCGTGCGTGTGCGTGCGTGCGTGCGTGCGTGCGTGCGTGCGTGCGTGCGTGTATACGTGCGTGTGCGCGTGTGTGTGTGTATGTGTATGTGTAATTATGCGTTTGTATGTTTGAATTCTGTATTGAAAACACGACTGCGTTTTAGTTTTATCTTTTTATCAAGTTTAATATATTTTCATATTTCGAATGAGAACCTTGAAATTTGTTTAGAACAGTAATATTCCTAAATCCACTCTTAAAGTTTATAGACGTGCACCGTCACATCTTCAGGATGAAGTGTTGTTGGAAGTTGTTGCTGACCTTTTATAACAGATAGATAGATGTGAGGAGCCATTACCGCTGAATATTTGAATTTTTGACTGTTACATTTGTACGTTATATTTGCCGCGCCTAGTATAAAAGGCAGGATATTTTTAATATGATTTTCCTGTATACATGTGTGTATGTATATATGTGTGCTTGTATGTATGTAATTACAAACATATATCACATATCATTTTACTAAATATAGATAGATCGGCAAATAGATAGATAAATAGAGAGAGAGAGAGAGGTAGAGACAGACAGACAGACAGGCAGATAGATAGATAGATAGATAGATAGATAGATAGATAGATAGATAGATAGATAGATAGATAGATAGATAGATAGATAGATTGATTTTATTTTGGTCGAATCAGTTCCTTGCTCCTCTGTGTTCCATCTGTAAGTGCACAGAACCATCAAGCAAGTTATAACTGAAAAAGTATGGGATTTTCACAAGGTACTGTGATGAAAAGAAAGTATGACAAAGAGAAGAAAATCCTTTCTTCACTTTCTTTTTTCCTTGTTTTTTTCTTCCCTTATATTTTCTCTCCTCAACTACGTACTCTGATGAGAAAACTATATATAGAAGTGAAATCCCATCATTTTCTAGTCATAACTTGCTTGAAGATCCTACGAACCTACAGGTAAAATTCAGAGCAGCGAGAAACTGACTCGACCCAAATAAATTACATTAATCACTACTATCAGACTACATACCGACGTTTAACACTAAATAGGTGTGTGTATGTGTTTTTGTGTGCGTGTATGTGTTTTTGTGTGCGTGTATGTGCGTGCGTACGCAGGCGTATATGTCTATCTATCTGTACGTATGTATGTAGAAATCAGATGACGATACATTCCGTTTATAGCTTCGCGCTGCACGGGCTCTTTTAGCCAATAGAAAATTAACTACTCTCTAAAAGAAAAGTTTGTATATATATATATATATATATATATATATATATATATACTCTACCTCCAGTATTTTAGTACTATTTTTTCCACCTTGTTTCACATTTATGTGCTTACTCTGGTATGCGTGTGTGTGTGTGTGTATGTGTGTGTGTGTGTGTAATCGATATTTTCTCTGTGTCATCATTATGACATTTTGCCAGAATGACAGAAAGGAAAGAAAGAGTTTAAAATAGACAAAACTCTGTAGAAATCAGGGAAGAAGATGGATAAAGTGAGAAGACGATGACTGAGTTGACATTTTGTGGCTTTAAGAAAACTCTAAAGATTTCACTAAAATTACTAATGCTATGTTCAGTCGATTTTGCTAGACGCAATATAAAATCAAAAGGAAAACTTTAATCGTCACTAATTGTGACAAACGGTGCGGAAGTGTCTATATTGCACGGATGTCATGATTTCGAATTTAGCGCCCAAAACACGCTTGATTCTCCTCAGTCAAGTCTACTAGTGGCAAACTCTTATATATCACTTTCAACGAATGCCTGTGTTCGTTTCGGTGCCCAAGCCACACTGAGGAAAACGAATCAGGTGAATACAAATTGCTTTACAAAAATAAGTAAAGAACATTAATACCCATAAGATGCATCAATGTTAGTGGCCGCAAGCTAAAACCGTATAGGCAAAATTAATAGAAATATATAAAAGAATTATATGTAGCAAAGGCGCTTTTTCAAAGACACCATATATATATTTTCTGTTTTCGTTTTTATGTTTTCGTTTCTCATTGTGTTTAAGGTTTTTTTTTTGTTGTTTATGATGCCCTGTACCCATATATGGATGTATGTATACATATAGATGTAGGTATGTACATATATGTATGGATATATGCATATATTTATATATTATTTATATTATACTATACATACATATATATATATACATACATATATATATATATATATATATATATATATATATATATATATATATATATATATATATATATATATATATATATATATCTGTAGTAGAAGACACTTGGCCAAGGTGCCACGCAATGAGACTGAACCATGTAGTTAGGAAGCGAGCTTCTTACCACACAGCCACGCTGTTTCTGTTTTACAATCTAAGTCTCGTACAATGTGTCCGTCAGCAGCAGCAGTGGCAACAATAATACCTACACTACGCCGCTACCATCACCACTATCAGCATAGAAAGCAATACTCTTGCCACTAGCACAATGCTATTTCGTTCGAACTCGTTAGCAAAAAACAGGCCTTTAAGCAAAGTTGCATTGTATACTACCTTGAATACTTTCATTGCCAGAGGCAATACGAAAGAAACAAAAAGATCAATACAGATCAATTCTTTGCAGATTTGGAAATAGGGGGGGGGGGGGGAGTCGCCAACTCCAATGCAGGACAAAAGTACCTAAACAGTGTATACAAAGGGAGAAGATATGGAACAGAAATGACTTCGAGCGTAATAAAGATAAAGCCAAAACGTTCTCAATTATCGTAAGTTTCTTCAATGTTTACCTTTAAGGCTACATGGGTCAGTAAGTGACAGAGTTTCGAATTATATGTAATAATGTTGAAAGATTATGAAGAGATTCTCAAATTCAAACCTGAACTGGCCGGAAGCTCAGATGCCATCCTCGCGAATCTCCTGAAAATCCTTGATCTCATTTATTTGAAGAGTGCAGGGTGGGGGAGTCAAATGAGAGTTATGTCAAAACAAACTCAGACATGCAGTTATACTTCTTCCTTTCGTTTCTTCCAACATTTCTCCTTCTGATTCTTCATCAAGTGACAAGAACAAGAAAGAAAAACGTCATGTCAAGAAGTTATCCTGGAAGCCATGAAGAAGAAGAAAACCAATGATGCTACAAGAAAGCTTGAGTAGACATCAAAGAACTCGCTACTCAGCCACCCACCATCACAATGTAATAAAGTAATAATGTTCAATAATAAAGCAATAATGTTCACAAGAACTAAAACTACAACTGTAGCAGCAAAACCTACAAGCCCAACAATTACAACGAAATACAGTGAAGATCTGAATCAATGTTTCTGAAGCTGGATGTGGCATTATTTTGGTGAAGCGTGGATTACTTCAAAATGAAGCAAGAGTATAAAACTAGCAATAAAGTTTTAATTAAAACTTCCTTTTGATGTATATGGCTTATATATTAACTGTTTTATGGTGAGGCACACGTTTCTTTCTTTCTTTTCTTCTTTTAATCAAAATTTGGCGTAGATCTAAAACGGGTAAGAAATAAGGACCTAAATGTTTGATTAATTACTGTTAATAAGACTGAATTTTCAAATTATTAACCACATCTTTTACAGGTATATTTACATTCTTGAGTTATAAACTTCATCTGTTGGTTGGTTTGATAGCACTACCTGGTCCTTGATGCCTTAAGCAGAGTTCACTTTTTTGCAAGCATTTAGATCAGCCCTTTCCTTCACCAATCACAGAGACGTTTCCTTTTCTTTCTGACTGAGCTACAGAAAAAGTAAAATTCATATCTGCACAGTTATTTTGATAAGTAGATTCTCCTACTTGTCATATTCCTTAATCCTATACCGCTATTTGTATTTCCTTCTTATACCATATATATTCAACCATTCCTGACTTGGATGGTTCCTGTTTTATTAAGAGTATTTGATATTTTCAGATAATTGAGAAGCACATTCGAAACGAAAAGTTAAGGGAGCAGATACCTAGAACTCTCACTAATTCTCTTCCAACCAGTAAACTCAGCAATGGCGTAAGTTTAATATGGCTGCTTTTACTAAAAAAATAAAACTTGCAACAATAATCGTACGAGCGTCAGTGGCTTAGGGGATAAGGACATTAGTATTGGCCTAAAAATAAAGGTTTCTAATTCCAGGCCAAACAGGGGCTATATCTGGAATAATTCACCTGATGATGATCTGAAATTGAGTCAACAACGTGTAAATATACAATCTAAAGATAAGATTGTTGTTGTCCTTGCTTGATATCAGTTCATCTCGGATTGACGACATCTCTGATGTTCCAACTGTGACTATTCTGGCATCTTTTCAGACAGTATGTCTTTTGAACTACTTTATCGAGTCTATCGTTCTGTAGGGTATGAATCGAGGAATATTTGACTAATATTTCAATTATATTCGAGTAACCATTGAGTAGCTCCCTGCTGGCTCGCAAAAAAAGGTGAAATTAAAGTACTTCAACAAGTGAATTACTTGTACACCATCTTCCATTCCAGATATTAACTGGAATCTTCACATCAACAGATATTATAAGAAAACAATGGAGGCAAAAATGTTTTATTCAATATAACTCACAATGCTGGTTGAAATTCGTGCCGCGGAGTCCTCTGCAGTATTTAGCAACGCTTCTATATGGTTTTAGTTCAAATTTTGCCAGGATCAATCTTTGCTATCTCGTGATCAATAAAATGAGAATAATAAAACCAAATAAAAATGCTGCCTTTTTTACTGAGACATTTTTAAGTAGATTATCCATGCATGCCCACAAATGTCAGGTTTTCAATAGTGAATGAAAACTTTTTGTAAGTAGTTCGTATATTCAAACATTTCCATTTCAGAGAAAATCAGCCCTCTTCATATTCTCCTGTTGGTGACACAAACGTTATCAGCTAAAATATCTTTTGGCTGCTCCGTTGTGGGCAGAATTTCGTTCTTTTTATCGAAAAATGTATCATTGGAGAATTACTACGAGATGTCACTTTCTAGATAGAGTTGCACGAAAATGAAGGTTTGTAGACTTTAGATTTCAACCGAGCTATAAACTCCTTCCAGATATAAATGCTTCGGTATTAAGGCTTATTGTCGTGTGATTTTATCCCGTCTATGACCATCTTCCACATATTATATTTCTATAATAATCAGTACAGAATAACACAATTATGTGAGACCCATTCACTGATAGCAGTTTGGGCTTTAAAAAAGACACAACAGTCAGAGAAAGTCCATTTTTTATTAACTACGCTGCTGACATATGCGATCCCCTTCCGGATGCAATTACTCGAATGTAAGGCCTTGCTGTTCCAAGACTTTAGCTTATCTGTTGACTTCTTCCAGATAAAATTGCTCAAATATCAAAGCTACCTAGCCTAAGATAGCTATAGAAACTAACTTTTTCCAGACACAATTGTCCGATTATCAAGACTTAACATCACGAAGTTTATCTTATCTATTGAACTTTAGAAAATTATATGAATTCCTTTACTAATATAACGGAAGTACTTTGGAAATTTTAAATCTTTTCTCCAATTCCATTCAATAAAACAGCTTTTTTATATTTTTCACTTTTTTCATTATTTTTTTTAAAAACTGAGAAATTCAGTTCCATTAAGAATTGCTCTCAGAACTTCTAATTCAAGCCATTTATTATAGTCTTACTATCTCTCATATTAATATTTTATTTATCTAATAGCTTTTCCTGCACATTTTTTTTTACAACCTTGCTCTACAAATCTAATTCGATTTTTACTTCACCTCTGACGTCAGAAATATTTATTCAGCTGGCTACATATATATCTATGGTGCAAGAGTTTTATAACCTACTGGCCAGAACTACATACATATACAAGAATATGCAATCACATACAGGGATGATTATGCGCCATCAACCTGTGTACGTATGTATGAGTGTGGATATATATATATATATATATATATATATATATATATATATATATATATATACATACTCACAAACACACATACATTCACACACATTCATGCATACGTACATACACACATATATATGCAATCATGCATACATACCATACATATGAAAATATGCAGTTGCATATACATGTGTATATTCATACACACATATGTATATATATATGTGTGTATATATATATATATATATATGTATATATATGTGTATATATATATATATATATATATATATATATATATATATATACATATAAATATCTGCATGCATATATATATATATATATATATATATATATATATATATATATATATGTATGTGTGTGTGTGCGTGTGTGTGTGTGTGTGTTTGTGTGTGTATGTATGTATGTACGTATATAGACATACATATATGCACGCACACATACGCATAAAGACATAATATCACTTATTACAGGAAAATGTATGTGTGAGTGTGTGTGTGTGTGTGTGTGTGTGTGTGTGTGTGTGTGTGTGTGTGTGTGTGTGTTTATGCCGTAGCAGTATTGATACTCTTCAACGAATCTATTAATATTCAGCTGTAAAACACCATTATTATACTGCACTACTATTATTAATGCTATAACGTATTAATATTTATATTTGGGTTAGAACAGTGTGTTGGGAAAGTCAGTGAAGTGTCGGGGAGAAATATGCTGCTGTACTTTTATGTTCTGAGTTCAAATAAGGTTGACTTCACCTTTTATCCATGCTGGTGGGGGGGGGGGGTCGATAAAATATTTATTATTTAGTCAATTACTTATGATTGGTATAACACAAAATGTGTGATTGTGTTGGAAGTGCTGTTATTAGGATTGGTTAAGGTGGTGAGCTGGCAGAATCGTTAGCACGCCGGGCAAAATGCTTAGCGGCATTTCGTCAGTCTATATGTTCTGAGTTGAAATTCCGCCGAGGTCGACTTTGCCTTTCATAATTTCGAGGTCGATAAAATAAGTACCAGTTGAGTACTGGGCTTGATGTAATCGACTAGCCCCGTCCTCCAAATTTCAGGCCTTGTATCTATAGTAGAAAGGATTATTAGTATTGGCTAAGGCGGCGAGCTGGCAGAACCGTTAGCACGCCTAGTTAAATGCGTAAAGGCATTTTATCCGTTTTTACATTCTGACTTTGCTTTTCATCCTTTTGGGGTCGTTAAAATAAGTACCAGTTAAGCACTGGGGGTTGATGAAATCGGCTTACTACGTTCCCTGAAATTGCTGGCCTTGTGCCAAAATTTCAAACTGTTATTACAATTGGTTAAGGCAGCGATCCAGCGGAATCATTACTGCCCCACACAAAATGTTTACCGGCCTCTCGTCCGTCTTTATGTTCTGGGTTCAAATTCCACGAGGTCAATTTGGCGTTTTATCGTTTCGGGATCGATAAAGTAAGTGCCAGTTTGAGCACTGGGGTCGATGCAATTGACTATCCCCCTCCGCCAAATTTCAGGCCTTGTGCTTATAGTAGAACGGACTATCATTATTTGCAAGGAAGATTCCACCGAGGTTGACTTTTCTTTTCATCCTTTCGATCGATGAAATAAGTACCAGATGAGCCTTGTGCCTATAGTAGAAGGGATTATTTGTAAGGTGGCAAGCTGGCCGAATCGACGGAAAAAAAATGTTTTGTGTTATTAGTTCCGGTTCTTTACTTTCTGAGTTCAAATCCAATCAAGACCACCCTTGTCTTTCCTCTCTTCAAGGTCGAGAAAATAAAATTACCAGTCAAGTGCTGAGGCCGATGGTACTGACTTACCCCTTTCCAACAAAATAGCTGGCCTTGTTGTTGTTGGCACTTCCGTCGCTTACGACGTCGAGGGTTCCAGTTGATCCGATCAACGGAACAGCCTGCTCGTGAAATTAACGTGCAAGTGGCTGAGCACTCCACAAACACGTGTTCCCTTAACGTAGTTCTCGGGGATATTCAGCGTGACACAGTGTGACAAGGCTGACCCTTTGAATTACAGGTACAACAGAAACAGGAAGTAAGAGTAAGAGAAAGTTGTGGTGAAAGAGTACAGCAGAGTTCGCCACCATCCCCTGCCGGAGCCTCGTGGAGCTTTAGGTGTTTTCGCTCAATAAACACTCACAACGCCTGGCCTGGGAATCGAAACCGCGATCCTATGACCGCGAGTCTGCTGCCCTAACCACTGGGCCATTGCGCCTCCACAGCTGGCCTTGTACATAAATCAGAAACCACTGGTCGGCGAACTGGCGGAATCGATAGCACGCCAGACAAAATATTTAGCGGCATTTCGTTCGGCTTTATGTTTTGAGTTCAACTGCCACTGAGGTCGACTTTGCCTTTCATCCTTTCGGGGTCGATAAAATAAGTGCCAGTTGAGCACTGGGGTCGATGTAATCAACTCAACCCGTCCCCCAAAATTGCTGGCCAAGTACCAAAATTTGAAAACATTATAATGACTATTTTGAGTGGTATAAAGGCAAATACCACAATATTATTCTTAAAGGTGATAAGCCAATTGATACCAGAATATAATTATTTTGGGTTGCAAGGCGGTAGATAACAGACTCAGACAAGATGTATTGTGGTATTAAGATACGTTCCTTCGCGCTAAAATCTATGGCTCGATGATGGTTAAAGTACCAGTAATACGCTGTGGTAGATTTAATCGACACTTCACTTCCTCAATATTTGTTTCTTTGTACTACTGTTAAAAATCCTAGCTGAAGGTGGTAGTTCTATGGTTAGCAGAATGAGAAGAGTAACAGACAAAATAATTGCCGTATTTACGTTACGTTTCTTTGCAATCCGAGTTTAAATTGTATCGCGTATGAGTTTCCCTTCTTTCCTAGAGATCGGTAAAATTCTTTCTAATTTTGGCACAAAGCCAGCAATTTTGAAAAGAAAGAGCAAGCCGATTACATTGACCACAGTGCTCAACCGGTACTTTTTTTTATGGATACCGAAAGAATGAAAAACGAAGTCGACCTCCGCGAAATTTGAACACAGAACTTAAGGAATCGACAGAAATACCACTAAGTCCGACATGCTAAAGAATTTGCCAGCTTGCCGGCTGGGATCGATAAATCAGTAACAGTTATATACTGGCATGGATTATGTTGATAATGTATTTCTTTATAATTTGTTCACTTTGTGTCAATATAAGCAACAAATGTTATTAGGAGAGCCACTAATACCTCCTCTTTCCTTTTCAAGACTGTAAGGAGTGATTTGGAGCAGATTTGATTGCTATTTCTAGCAGGTTGAGACAACATTAAGGTGCGCCCCTCGGTAGGTTATTTGTGCGCGTTTGTACGTGCGCGCGTGTGTGCATCGTTAAGCGTGCAGTTGTTGTTGTTGTAGTTGTAAATATTCTTGTTATTACTGTAGATGTTTATTTGATGCATGGTAAACCCCGATCGAGCAGGTCTGTGAACAAAAACGGTCATCGTAATCCAGCCACGACCATCCCGTCTTTCTAGTTATGTAGGACTACACTACCTTAATATGTCATGTCTTAATCTAGAAAATTAGAGTGTAATCTAAGGGAGATTCATTTGTTATTTCAAGCAGGTTAACTTACTATTTTGCCCTCATCCCACTTGTTAGCTCTTTTTTATGCGTTACAGTATCAGCAGTGATAAATGCAGCAGCTGTTTTAGCTGTGTTCGATGTTAGTATTAGTGTTGCTGATGTTACTTATATTTTTTTGATCTACTGATGATGTTACAGCTGTTAATAGTGCCACTGCTAATGTTACTGTTCTGTTATTGCTGCTGTTACACCTCTTTTACTCTTTTACTTGTTTCAGACATTTGACTGCGGCCGTGCTGGAGCACCGCCTTTAATCGAGCAAATCTACCCCCCAGGACTTATTCTTTGGAAGCCTAGTACTTATTCTATCGGTCTCTTTTTGCCGAACCGGTAAGTGACGGGGACATAAACACACCAGCATCGGTTGTCAAGCAATGCTGGGGGGGGGGGGACAAACACACAAACACACACACACACACACACACATATATATATATATATATATATACATATATATGACGGGCTTCTTTCAGTTTCCGTATACCAAATCCACTCACAAGGATTTGGTCGGCCCGAGGTTATAGCAGAAGACACTTGCCCAAGGTGCCACGCAGTGGGACTGAACCCGGAACCATGTGGTTGGTAAGCAAGCTACTTACCACACAGCCACTCCTGTTAATGATGTTGTTATTAATGTCACAATCCTCTTATGTGCTACTGTTATTCCTGTTAATGTTGCTGTTGTTAATATTATAATCCTCGTATGTGCTGCGGTTATACTTGTTACTCTTGTAGTTAATGTTAAAGTCCTGTTATGTACTGCTGTTACTAATATAAATGTTATTGTTGTTAATGTTACAGTTTTGTCATATGCTATGTTACACCGTGGAGGCGTAATGGCCCAGTGGTTAGGGCAGCGGACTCGCGGTCATAGCATCGCGGTTTCGATTCCCAGACCGGGCGTTGTGAGTGTTTATTGAGCGAAAACACCTAAAGCTCCACGAGGCTCCGGCAGGGGATGGTGGCGAACCCTGCTGTACTCTTTCACCACAACTTTCTCTCACTCTTACTTCCTGTTTCTGTTGTGCCTGTAATTCAAAGGGTCAGCCTTGTCACACTGTGTCACGCTGAATATCCCCGAGAACTACGTTAAGGGAACACGTGTCTGTGGAGTGCTCGGCCACATGCACATTAATTTCACGAGCAGGCTGTTCTGTTGATCGGATCAACAGGAACCCTCGACGTCGTAAGCGACGGAGTGCTAGCAACAACAACGATGTTACACCTGTTAATGTTACTGTTGTTAAAGTTACTATTCTGGTATATGCCGCTGTTACACCTGTTAATGTTACTTTTGCTATTGTTAATGTTACAGTCCTGCTATGTATTGCTATTACAAATATCAACGCTACTGCTGTTGCTAAAGTTACAGTTCAGGTATATGCCACTGTTATACCTATTAATGTTGCTCTTTGTAATGTTACAGTCCTGTTATGTGCAACAGTTACACCTGTTAATGTTGCTGTTGGTAATGTTACAGTCCTCGTTTCGTTGTTGTTGTTGTTAGTTACATTCCTAATATGTGTCGCTGTTGTTGTTACTATTATTGTCACAACCCTTGATAGGTGCTGCTGTTGTGATTAAAGTCTTCTTATCCATTAATACTTTTGTCACTGTTCCATTTGAAAATGTTTCTATTATTACTGTTAGAGCCATGTTACAATCGTTAATGTTGTTTGTTGTTGAAGTCGTGTTATACACCGATGTTACACCTCTGCTGCTGCTGCTGTTGTTGTTGTCGTTCTTGTTCTTGTTGTTCTTGTTGTTGATGATGATGAGGATGATGAGGATGATGATGTTGTTCTTGTTCAGCTCCAGTCGGCCCCGATTGAACAGACCTTTGGTCAAAAACTATTTCTAACATGATCATCCCGTCTTTCATTTAATATTTATTTTCAACTCATTATCGAATTCCGTTGTATTCAATCTTATTTTAAAGGTAGCAGTATATAATTTGAGGGAGAAATTAGTAGTTATTTCTAGCTGGTCGAGCTGTCACTTACGAGCCACCTTATCATCTTCTGTCATCGCTGGTGTTATTATTGTGGCTGACCTTGTTGTCGTGGTTAACATTTAGTTCCTGTTATCGCTGAACGAATAGACCAATGCTAAAAGACGTTCCAGCTGTGACCAACACAACATTTTAAAAAAATTTAGAGCAGGAGTGGCTGTGTGGTAAGTGGCTTGCTTACCAACCACATAGTTCCGGGTTCAGTCCCACTGCGTGGCACCTTGGGCAAGTGTCTTCTATTATAGCCTCGGGCCAACCAAAGCCTTGTGAGTGGATTTGGTAGACGGAAACTGAAAGAAGCCCGTCGTATATATGTATATATATATATATATATATATATATATATATATATGTGTGTGTGTGTGTGTGTGTGTGTGTGTGTGTGTGTGTGTGTGTGTGTGTGTGTGTCCGTGTTTGTCCCCCCAGCATCGCTTGACAACCGATGCTGGTGTGTTTACGTCCCCGTAACTTAGCGGTTCGGCAAAAAGAGACCGATAGAATAAGTACCAGGCTTACAAAGAATAAGTCCTGGGGTCGATTTGCTCGACTAAAGGCGTTGCTCCAGCGTGGCCGCAGTCAAATGACTGAAACAAGTAAAAGAGTAAAAGAGTAACTCATTATCGAATTCCAATGTATTCAATCTTATTTTAAAGGTAGCAGTACGTGATTTGAGGGAGAACTAGTAGTTATTTCTAGCTGGTCGAGCTGTCACTTACGAGCCACCTTATTATCATCTGTCATCGCTGGTGTTATTATTGCGGCTGACCTTGTTAACATTTAGTTCCTGTTATCCCTGAACGAATAGACCAACACAACATTTTAAAAAATTCTAGAGCTATATCGGCGAATGTATCCTACATTTTCATTTTAATACTGTTCAGTGTTGACTTATTGAACGTTATGCTGCTATTTCTAGCAGGTCACGTTCGTATTGATACTGGTGCTGTACTCCGAAAAGAAGGGCGAGCTATCGGCTTCAGACAAACCAACGATCGGTTGTTGAGAAGAAAACAGACTGTCTTGCAATGTGAAGAACGTAACTCTCAGAGAAAGAAATAAAGTGGAACTGTAGCAGAACTGGCAGCTGTCACTTGGACTGTTAGCAGTTGTAGTTGTTGTTGGTGTTGATGTTGTTGTCGTCGTCGTTATTGTTTAGCCCCAGGTCAACTCAGACTGAGCAAACTTATGATCAAAAGTATTCCAACTCTGATATTAATCTCCTTTCTTTTTTTTCTTTCCTTCTTTCTTTCTTTATTTCTTTCATTCTTTCTTTCTTTCTCTTTTTTTTTGATGAGTATATAGGAATAGATTATCTAATGTGTCCTACTCGTTATTAAGATGTTATGTGTAATTTGTGAGAATTTGGTTGTTATTTCTAGCCTGGTTGACTCACCGTGGTTTGTCAGATTCGCTGGGGAGGTGTTTTTTTTAGCTGCATTGAATGAACAGACAGACAGGCAGGCATGCAGACAGACAGACAGACAGACGGACGGACAGACGGACGGACAGACAGACAGACGGACAGACAGACGGACGGACAGACAGACGGACGGACAGACAGACGGACGGACAGACAGACGGACGGACAGACAGACGGACGGACAGACAGACGGACGGACAGACAGACGGACGGACAGACAGACAGATATGAAAGTAATATAAAAACAAGAGCACTCAACGCAAACCTGCGCCAAGGAAACACCAACGTCCACTCAACGTCCACTCGACGTCCACTCAGAGGTGATTTTTAAAATGAGAATATCTGAAATAAACTCGACTGCTCTCAAAAACGAGAATACTAAAAATGAACCTGACCGTTTTTCTTTTATGCTTTTATTCTTTTACTTGTTTCAGTCATCTGATTGCGGTCATGCTGGAACACTGCCTTTAGTCGAGCAAATCGACCCCAGGACTTATTCTTTGTAAGCCTAGTACTTATTCTATCGGTCTCTTTTGCCGAATGGCTAAGCTACGGAGACGTAAACACACCAGAATCGATTGTCAAGCGATGTGGGGGGACAAACGCAGACACACAAACATATTTATATACATATATACGACGGGCTTCTTTCAGTTTCTGTCTACCAAATCCACTCACAAGGCTTTTGTTGGCCCGAGGCTATAGTAGAAGACACTTGCCGAAGGTGCCACGCAGTAGGACTGAACCCAGAACCATGTGGTTGGCAAGCAAGCTACTTACCACACAGCCACTCCTGCGCCGTTCTCAAAAAAAAAAAAACAGGAAAAATAATCCAGAATCCTTGTCCAGTATCGGATCGATCCCAAAATCTAATCAGTTCGTGCCAGTCACGAGGTCAAACAACCCTGGAAGTTTCATCCGAATCCATCCAGCGGTTCTTGAGATATCTTGTCTACGGACAAACAAACAAACAAACACGACTGAAGACAATACCTCCGCCTTCGCTAAGGCGGAAGTAATAAAAGCAAGAGGTGAAAGATGGCTCAGCGGGTAGATGGGGTAGATGGGGTAGAAAGATGGTGAGGAACGAGTTGGATCGATGACGGATATAAAGTAAAAAAAATAGCGAGGAAAAGAGTGTAAGAAGGAGAAAAAGAAAAAGAAAAAAGAAAATGGAGACATAGAAGTGATAGTGAAAGTAAAAGTGGTGAAGGATTAAATTGACTTTGAAAATTTGGGATTAGAAAGGAAGAGGATAGGGAAGAAAGCAAGTAAGAGAGAGAGAGAGAGAGAGAGAGAGAGAGAGAGAATAAAAGAAATGTGAATAATGGGTAAGTGTAAATATGTACATATGTATGTATTTATATGTGAAATATGACGTGTGTGTGTATGTGTGTGAGTGAGTGTGTAAATGAGATATAAAGAGAGAAATGTTTATAGGATTTGTTTGGGAGATGCTTGTGTGTACATGCGTGAGAGAAAGAGAGAGAAGACAGAAGAGATTGAGAGACACGGAGAGATGTGTGAAGATATGTGAATGTAAGACGTTTGAAAGAAATTGTGCGTGAGTGATACTGTGTGTGGAGGTATGTGAGTCAGATAAATGCGAGAGAGAGAGAGAGAGAGATGGGGAGGGAGGGAGAGAGGGAGAGAGAGAAATGTGTGTGTGGATGTAACATGTTTGAGAGAAGTGTTTGAAAGAAAGGAATGTGCATAAAAAATAGTATGTGTATGCGTGAGATATGTGTATGTGTATGTGTGTGTGTGTGTGTGTGTGTGTGTGTTTCGCAGATGTAAGTGACAGATGTGTTGTGAACATACGTGAATGTATGTAAAACGTGTTTGAGTGATGTGTTTTTGAGACGGAGATATTATATGTGCGTCAGATACGGTATATGAGAAATATGTCGTGCGAGTGAAATGTGAGCGTAAGGTTATGCATAGGCGTGAGATAAATGTGACGTATGTGCCAGGAATGTGTGTGTGTGAGAGAGAGAGAGAGGGGGGAGAAAGAAAGAAGGAAGGAAAGAAAGAAAGAAGGAAAGAAAGAAAGAAAGAGGGATGTGTGTGAGAAGGATGTAAATATGAGAGATGTGTATAAGAAAGACGAGTATATATGAGGGATAAGTGTAATATATGTGTCAGAGATGTGTTGAAGAGAGGTAGATATAGAAGTCAGAGAGATATGAGTGGAAATGGTTTATGTGTGTGAGGTAAGTGTGATATGTGAGAGATGTGACAGAGACAGAGATGTGACTGAGACAGAGATGTGACAGAGACAGAGATGTGACTGAGACAGAGATGTGACTGAGACAGAGATGTGACAGAGACAGAGATGTGACAGAGACAGAGATGTGACAGAGACAGAGATGTGACTGAGACAGAGATGTGACTGAGACAGAGATGTGACAGAGACAGAGATGTGACAGAGACAGAGATGTGACTGAGACAGAGATGTGACAGAGACAGAGATGTGACAGAGACAGAGATGTGACTGAGACAGAGATGTGACAGAGACAGAGATGTGACTGAGACAGAGATGTGACAGAGACAGAGATGTGACAGAGACAGAGATGTGACTGAGACAGAGATGTGACAGAGACAGAGATGTGACAGAGACAGAGATGTGACAGAGACAGAGATGTGACTGAGACAGAGATGTGACTGAGACAGAGATGTGACAGAGACAGAGATGTGACAGAGACAGAGATGTGACAGAGACAGAGATGTGACTGAGACAGAGATGTGACAGAGACAGAGATGTGACTGAGACAGAGATGTGACTGAGACAGAGATGTGACAGAGACAGAGATGTGACAGAGACAGAGATGTGACAGAGACAGAGATGTGACTGAGACAGAGATGTGACAGAGACAGAGATGTGACAGAGACAGAGATGTGACTGAGACAGAGATGTGACAGAGACAGAGATGTGACTGAGACAGAGATGTGACAGAGACAGAGATGTGACAGAGACAGAGATGTGACTGAGACAGAGATGTGACTGTGACAGAGATGTGACAGAGACAGAGATGTGACAGAGACAGAGATGTGACAGAGACAGAGATGTGACAGAGACAGAGATGTGACTGAGACAGAGATGTGACAGAGACAGAGATGTGACAGAGACAGAGATGTGACAGAGACAGAGATGTGACTGAGACAGAGATGTGACTGAGAAAGAGATGTGACTGAGACAGAGATGTGACAGAGACAGAGATGTGACAGAGACAGAGATGTGACAGAGACAGAGATGTGACTGAGACAGAGATGTGACAGAGACAGAGATGTGACTGAGACAGAGATGTGACTGAGACAGAGATGTGACAGAGACAGAGATGTGACTGAGACAGAGATGTGACTGAGACAGAGATGTGACAGAGACAGAGATGTGACAGAGACAGAGATGTGACAGAGACAGAGATGTGACTGAGACAGAGATGTGACAGAGACAGAGATGTGACTGAGACAGAGATGTGACAGAGACAGAGATGTGACAGAGACAGAGATGTGACTGAGACAGAGATGTGACAGAGACAGAGATGTGACAGAGACAGAGATGTGACAGAGACAGAGATGTGACTGAGACAGAGATGTGACAGAGACAGAGATGTGACAGAGACAGAGATGTGACTGAGACAGAGATGTGACTGAGACAGAGATGTGACAGAGACAGAGATGTGGCAGAGACAGAGATGTGACAGAGACAGAGATGTGACTGAGACAGAGATGTGACAGAGACAGAGATGTGACAGAGATAGAGATGTGACAGAGACAGAGATGTGACAGAGACAGAGATGTGACTGAGACAGAGATGTGACTGAGACAGACATGTGACAGAGACAGAGATGTGACTGAGACAGAGATGTGACTGAGACAGAGATGTGACAGAGACAGAGATGTGACTGAGACAGAGATGTGACAGAGACAGAGATGTGACTGAGACAGAGATGTGACAGAGACAGAGATGTGACTGAGACAGAGATGTGACAGAGACAGAGATGTGACAGAGACAGAGATGTGACAGAGACAGAGATGTGACTGAGACAGAGATGTGACAGAGACAGAGATGTGACAGAGACAGAGATGTGACAGAGACAGAGATGTGACAGAGACAGAGATGTGACTGAGACAGAGATGTGACTGAGACAGAGATGTGACAGAGACAGAGATGTGACAGAGACAGAGATGTGACTGAGACAGAGATGTGACAGAGACAGAGATGTGACAGAGACAGAGATGTGACAGAGACAGAGATGTGACTGAGACAGAGATGTGACAGAGACAGAGATGTGACTGAGACAGAGATGTGACAGAGACAGAGATGTGACTGAGACAGAGATGTGACTGAGACAGAGATGTGACAGAGACAGAGATGTGACAGAGACAGAGATGTGACTGAGACAGAGATGTGACAGAGACAGAGATGTGACAGAGACAGAGATGTGACAGAGACAGAGATGTGACTGAGACAGAGATGTGACAGAGACAGAGATGTGACAGAGACAGAGATGTGACAGAGACAGAGATGTGACAGAGACAGAGATGTGACTGAGACAGAGATGTGACTGAGACAGAGATGTGACAGAGACAGAGATGTGACAGAGACAGAGATGTGACTGAGACAGAGATGTGACTGAGACAGAGATGTGACAGAGACAGAGATGTGACAGAGACAGAGATGTGACAGAGACAGAGATGTGACTGAGACAGAGATGTGACTGAGACAGAGATGTGACAGAGACAGAGATGTGACAGAGACAGAGATGTGACAGAGACAGAGATGTGACAGAGACAGAGATGTGACAGATACAGAGATGTGACAGAGACAGAGATGTGACTGAGACAGAGATGTGACTGAGACAGAGATGTGACAGAGACAGAGATGTGACTGAGACAGAGATGTGACAGAGACAGAGATGTGACAGAGACAGAGATGTGACTGAGACAGAGATGTGACAGAGACAGAGATGTGACTGAGACAGAGATGTGACAGAGACAGAGATGTGACAGAGACAGAGATGTGACAGAGACAGAGATGTGACAGAGACAGAGATGTGACTGAGACAGAGATGTGACAGAGACAGAGATGTGACTGAGACAGAGATGTGACAGAGACAGAGATGTGACAGAGACAGAGATGTGACTGAGACAGAGATGTGACAGAGACAGAGATGTGACTGAGACAGAGATGTGACAGAGACAGAGATGTGACAGAGACAGAGATGTGACAGAGACAGAGATGTGACTGAGACAGAGATGTGACAGAGACAGAGATGTGACTGAGACAGAGATGTGACAGAGACAGAGATGTGACAGAGACAGAGATGTGGCAGAGACAGAGATGTGGCAGAGACAGAGATGTGACTGAGACAGAGATGTGACAGAGACAGAGATGTGACTGAGACAGAGATGTGACAGAGACAGAGATGTGACAGAGACAGAGATGTGACTGAGACAGAGATGTGACAGAGACAGAGATGTGACTGAGACAGAGATGTGACTGAGACAGAGATGTGACAGAGACAGAGATGTGACAGAGACAGAGATGTGACAGAGACAGAGATGTGACTGAGACAGAGATGTGACAGAGACAGAGATGTGACAGAGACAGAGATGTGACAGAGACAGAGATGTGACTGAGACAGAAATGTGACAGAGACAGAGATGTGACAGAGACAGAGATGTGACTGAGACAGAGATGTGACAGAGACAGAGATGTGACAGAGACAGAGATGTGACTGAGACAGAGATGTGACAGAGACAGAGATGTGACAGAGACAGAGATGTGACTGAGACAGAGATGTGACAGAGACAGAGATGTGACAGAGACAGAGATGTGACAGATGTATGAGAAAGATGTATGTCAGTAGCGTGTATGTAAGAAGGGTTAGTGTGGAGTGATTACGCACGTGAGAAATGTGTATGACAGGGAAGTGTAGGAGAGATGTATATGAAAGATATGTGAGAGGATATGTATGGGAGTTGTGTATGACATAAATATATATGAGAAGTGTGTGTGTGTGTATGACAGAGATGTCTACGAGAGATGTGTATGACGAAGTTGTGTATGACAAATACATGACAGATATATATATATGAGAGATGTGTGAGTGAGGTGTCTGGTGAAGAGAGATGTGTATAGCAAAGTTGCGTATAGCAGGTGTGTATGAGAGATGTGTATAACACAGATGTCTGCGAGAGATAGATATGACAGAGATACACTCGGGAGATCTCCATGAGAGATGTGAGTAACTAAGCTGTGAATGAGTTATGTGTATGACAGGGACATGTGGGAAGTGTCCATGAGAAATGTGTATGACAGGGACATGTGAGAAGTGTCCATGACAAATGTGTATGACACATTTCCGATCGGCTCTTCTCAAACAGAGTTGTGTATGGCAGAGGTGTATGTGGAGTTATGTATAAGTGATATTTATGACAGAGATGTGTATGCCAGAAATATATGATAGGTGTATATGAGTGATGTGTATGAGAAGTGTGTATGACAGATGTAGATGCGAAATGTGTATGACAGATGCGTATGAGAGGTATTTACAATATATATGAGTGATATGTTTGTGATGTGTGTATGAGATGTGTATGAGCAATGGGTATGGTAGGTGTATGTGAGAGATGTGTATGTCAGA
>NC_142931.1:83586358-83588858 GCF_046866305.1 Octopus bimaculoides | reverse complement strand
CAGTCGTGACCTTCACACCTTTGTTTTGGACATGTGATTCTAGGTCTATATTACCTAAAGTCATTCATTTTTTTAAGGCAGCGGAGTGTGATTTTAGGAAGGTTTGGTTGTTATTTCCAGTAGATCGGTTACCCAGGTTGTCTATAAATAGTATTTTTCTTACTGTTTGTGGCGGTGGTTTTTGTCATCGTGGATATAACGAAGATTGTGATGGTATTGAAGATGGTTATGGTAGTAGTGGTGGTGGTGGCGGTAATGGCGGTAGTGTTCGTGTTATTTAGCGGTGATGGGGCCGTTGATGCCGTCTTCGCTATTATCACCAGTATCACCGCCAATATTTATATATATGTATATATTATATATATATATATATATATATATATATATATATATATATATATATGATAGATCGCTGACCGCTACATTTATATTTTTTTCTCCTTGTTTCTTTCTGTGTTCCTTTCAGTTGAAGAGCGTAGGCTCGAAACGTCAAAGAATCTCTCTATTCCCGAGCGTTAAACTAATACATCCATTTGTTGTTTACACCACCTGTCTTCGTCTGTTGTTATTTTTTTTTCGTAAATTCTCCCATATATATATATATATATATATATATATATATATATATATATATATATATATATATATATATATATATATATATATATATATATACATACAGGTATATGCATATCTGTATGTAATTTAGTGTAATATATTAATTGCATTCTATACATTATTGAGGCAATGAAAGAAAGAAAGAAAGAAAGAAAGAAAGAAACAAACAAATAACAAACAAACAAACAAATTACTTGTTGAGGTCGTGTCCTAAACACGTGTGCCAACCAGTTCTGGAATGCTTTCTGAAACCATTGGCTGTCATTTTTTTTTTTTTATTCTCCCCGTTTAGATATCTCCTTACCTATCTTGCACTGTTTCTGAAATTCTCACTTTCCTCCATGCATGTCCATTTGCCTTTCTTTCTATCAAGGTCCATCTATTTAGCTCTTTCTTTCTCTTTCTCTCTCTCTCCATGTGTGTGTGTGTGTGTGTGTGTGTGTGTGTGTGTGTGTGTACATGTGTGTGCGCGTGTGTGTGCGTGCGTGTGTGCGTGTGTATGCACATACATACATACATATATATATATATATATATATATATATATACATATGCATATAGAGAGAGAGAGACAGAGAGAAATACAGGCATGTCAAATACCACACAACATAAATTCTTGATTTACTTAGACTTATCTCCACGTCTAGAACATATATCATAATTACCAAATGGCAACTAAGACTAGCTCCGCTTGAGAAGTCAAGATAAATTCAACATTCAAGAGTTCTCCAAAGCTGACATGGCATATGGCATTCAAGAAAAGGATGGGTTTATTATCAGGAGATAAGCGGTCGGGTGTGGCTACGTTTCTGCCTCAGCAGGCATCATCAGTGCTACAATTGATCAACCTTATCTCCAGTAGCCAAGGAACTTACATTTATACAAAAAAAAGTAGAACACATTTATGGCTAAAGTAATTTGCAAAGTGAGCTAAAAAGAATAACTCAGAATCACTGGCGTATATTTGAATAACATAGACAAACGTGGGTATATCAAATACCGTACAAAATATATTCATGATTTATTATCTTTGCATCATATATATATGTATATAAAAGTGTAAAGACCCTTCAGTCAAGAATGACTATGGGATTGCACCTAGAAAATTGCGCTCTGAGGCACAAGTCCATGCAAAGTTGTTTATAGAAGCCCAGCAGTTGCCCATGCATACCAGCCTCGCCTCTTCGTGCCACCAATGTTATCCAAGAGAAAGCAAAGGTTGATATAGCTTGGCACCAGTGTTATTGCATTTCTACAGCTGAGTGAACTGGAGCAAGGTGAAATAAAGTGTCTGGCTCAAGAACTCAACACACAGCCCAGTCTGGCAACCGACCACACTACCTGAAGATTGTGAGTCACATGCTCTAACCACTGAGCCATGCACCATATATATATATATATCATCATCATCATCATCATCGTTTAACGTCCGCTTTCCATGCTAGCATGGGTTGGACGATTTGACTGAGGACTGGTGAAACCGGATGGCAACACCAGGCTCCAGTCTGATTTGGCAGAGTTTCTACAGCTGGATGCCCTTCCTAACGCCAACCACTCAGAGAGTGTAGTGGGTGCTTTTATGTGTCACCCGCATGAAAACGGCCACGCTCGGAATGGTGTCTTTTATGTGCCACCCGCACAAGCCAGTCCAGGGGCACTGGCAACGATCTCGCTCGAAAATCCTACAGGAGCCAGTCAGGCGGTACTGGCAACGGCCACGCTCAAAATGGTGCATCTCATGTGCCACCCGCACAAGAACCAGTCCAGGGGCACTGGCAACGATCTTACTTGGCTTGCCGGGTCTTCTCACGCACAGCCCATTTCCAAAGGTCTCGGTCCGTAGTCATCGCCTCGGTGAGGCCCAATATATACAGAGAGAGTG
>NC_142931.1:83556358-83583858 GCF_046866305.1 Octopus bimaculoides | reverse complement strand
ATATACACACACACACACATGCACCTATGTAATTGTATGATTACTTGTTCCTCTTATGAGCTCTATATAAGATTTGTAGACAAATCATTCATTTGTCTATAAATCTGTTTCTCTCTCTCTACCCCACTCTCTTTCCCTCTCTCTCCGCACTCCCTCTCTCTCCCCACTCCCTCTCTCTCTCTCCCCACTCCCTCTCTCTCTCTCTCTCTCTCTCTCTCTCTCTCATTCACTCTTGATCTCTTAATATGCTGTATGTTCATCTTTATTTCACATTTTTGTCCCTGAATATCTCTCTGTCCACTTCTCTGTGTCTGTTTCTCCTTCGCTCCATATGCAACGTGCCACATGAAAAGCACCTATACTGGTCCCACATAAATGCAGCTGTGCCAGTGGTGCATAAAAGCATCCAGCAGACTCTGTAAAGTGGTTGGCATTAGGAAGGGCATCCAGCTGTAGAAAACATGCCATAATCGATGGGAAGCCTGGGTAGCTTTTCAGCTGGCCAGCTCCTGGCAAACCATCTAATTCAAGTTAGCACGGAAGCCAGGCGTTAAATGATGATATATACATACACATATATATATATATATATATATATATATATATATATATATATATACAAAAATAAGAGGAATGACCAGCAAAAGTGGACTCCTATATATATATACACATAGGCATGACTGTGGTAAGAAGTTTGCTTCTCAACCACATGGCCACAGGTTCAGTCCCACTGTGCAGCACCTTGGACAAGTGTCTTCTGCTGTAGCCTTGGACCAATCAAAGCCTTCTGAGTGGATTTGGTAGATGGAAACTCAAAGAAGCACATTGTATGTATATATATATATATATATATATATATATATATATATATATATATATATATATATATACATACAAACACACACACACATATATATATCTATATATATGTATACACATGTCTTTGTGTCTGTGTTTGTCCCCCACCACAGCTTGACAACTGGTATTGGTGTGTTTATGTCCCTGTAACTTAGCAGTTCAGCAAAAGAGACCAGCAGAATAAGTACCAAGCTTCAAAATACTGGGATAGATTAGTTCAACTAAAAACTCCTCAATGTGTTGCCCCGGCATGGCCACGGTCTGAAGCAAATAAAAGTAAAAAAATCTATACATACCTACACACACACACATACATACATACATACATACATACATGCATACTTACATGATAATTCATAAGCCACAGATGATCACAGCTTTAAAATTTAAATAGTGACTGGTTTGTTCAAAGGATGATAAAAAGAACAATACCCATTTTTTTGCTGACACCCTTTCCTTATGACTTTGTCACTGGGTGGGTTACCAGTCGAAATAAGCTCTAAAGCTCCAAACAGGAAGTGTGACATACATACATACAGGCATACATATATACATACATGCATATACAGACACACATACATAAATACATACACACACTGACACAATCACATATTCACACATGCATACATATACATACACATATTCACATACATACATATACATACACATATTCACACATACATACATACATACATACATACATATATACATACATACATACATACATACATACATACATACATACATACAAGCATAACATAGTTAAAAGATGATTTACATTTCACCAATACTACATTAATATTTATGAATAGCTATTAACATGATTGTCTCCATTATTCCCATCAATCACCATCATCCATGACAGAATGATGCTTCTATACATTAGCCTCACCTACAATAAGTAGTTGCTAAATCTCCCTCAAATCACACCTTCTATCTTAAAAAGGAATAGGATATATTCAACAATGTAGTCCTAGATATACTGAGCCCCCCCAAAAATATAAGTAAGATTTAGCTGAAATATTTTGACCATAGTTATGCCAGATAAAGGCTGACCTGAGACTAAACAACAACAACAACAACAATAAGACTTAAAACCATCATCAACCACAATACTAATACACTACTACTGACTTAACCAGCATCATTACACCATCAATGCCACTAACATCATACAGAGACTGGAAATGCTCATACTATCAATGAAACTTTCACATTATACCATCCACATGACTACTGGTATTGTTTGTTGGCACTCCGTCTCTTACGACGTCGAGGGTTCCAGTTGATCCGATCAATGGAACAGCCTGCTCGTGAAATTAACGTGCAAGTGGCTGAGCACTCCACAGACACGTGTACCCTTAACGCAGTTCTCAGGGATATTCAGCGTGACACAGTGTGACAAGGCTGACCCTTTGAATTACAGGCACAACAGAAACAGGAAGTAAGAGTGAGAGAAAGTTGTGGTGGAAGAGTACAGCAGGGTTCGCCACCATCCCCTGCCGGAGACTCGTGGAGCTTTAGGTGTTTTCGCTCAATAAACACTCACAACGCCCGGTCTGGGAATCGAAACCATGATCCTATGACCGCAAGTCCGCTGCTCTAACCACTGGGCCATTACGCCTCCACCGTGTTTTTTAAAATATAGTCCAGCCACCGGAGACTACTGGCATACACCATTTACATCATGACAACCAGATCATATACAGGAGCAACCATTTGATATCATTTACACTACCACAGTTGTACTATTAACATGATGAACAATATCATGCCATTTATACCACTTTAGTCATACCAGTAATATGACATAGAGAATCATATTATTCACACCATTGCAATCATATCAGTAACATGAACAACATCATACCAGTTACTCCACCGACTGCCATATGATCATAATCAATGGCATTGAACATGTTCATATTTACACTACAACCTCCATTCCATACTATTAACATAACCAAAGCTGTATATAAATGAAATAATGCCACCATTGTATCTCTAGTTTTATCAACACCAAATGTCATACCATCAACAAAACCACTATCATACCAAAAACATTGGGTTGCAAACTATATTTCAGGTTGTAAAGTACACTAACAATATCCAGTTAATATTCCTTGAACAGAGTAACACAAGGGTTCTCTTTCCTCCATTTCTCTCCCAGCTCTCTCTCTCTCTCTCTCTCTCTCTCTCTCTCTCTCTCTCTCTCTCTCTCTCTCTCTCTCTCTCTCTCTCTCTCTCTCTCTCTCTCTCTCACTCTCTCACTCTATCTCTCTCTCTCTCTCTCTCTCTCTCTCTCTCTCTCTCTCTCTCTATCTATCTATCTATCTATCTATCTATCTACCTATCTATATCACACATACACACACACACACACACACACACACACACACACATATCTTTTCATTTATACAACCATGTACAACTATATCAATATCATACCACAAACATTTAAACCAGCAGAATCATTAACAACCAGAGCAAAATGTTTAGTGGTATTTCACCCATCATTACTTTCTGAGTTCAAATCCTGCTGAGGTTGCTATTGCTTTTCATCCTTTTGGGGTTGATAAATAAGTTCCAGTTGAGCACTGGGATTGATGTAATCAACTTAACCTCAATCCCAAAATTGCTGACTTTGTGCCAAAATGTGAAACCAATCATACCACTAACATAACAAGTAATATCATACCATCAACTAGACCAATTCCATATCACTAACATAATCAGTGTGGAGGCGCAATGGCCCAGTGGTTAGGGCAGTGGACTCATGGTAGGAAGATCACAGTTTCGATTCCCAGACTGGGCGTTGTGTGTGTTTAATGAGCGAAAACATCTAAAGCTCCATGAGGCTCCAGCAGAGGGGGTGGCGACTCCTGCTGTACTCTTTCGCCCCAACTTTCTCTCACTCTTTCTGCCTGTTTCTTGAGTAAAAAAAGCTGCGATGGACTGGCGTCCCGTCCAGCTAGTAGGGAACACATACGCCATGGAAACCAGGAAACTGGCCCTATGCTCCACATGGGGCTGAGAGGATTTCCAACATAATCAGCAATAAAATTATACCACCAACACCAATATCACACCACTAACATTGTACAGAAACAATATCATTAACGGAAACAATATTGTGGATTTGGTGGACGGAGGTTGAAAGAAGCCCGTCGTATATATGTATGTGTGTGTATATGTTTGTGTCTGTGTTATGTCCCCCCAACATCGCTTGACAACTGATGCTGGTGTGTTTACGTCCCCATAACTTAGTGGTTCGGCAAAAGAGACCGATAGAATAAGTACTGGGCTTACAAAGAATAAGTCCTAGGGTCGATTTGCTCGACTAAAGGCGGTGCTCCTGCATGGCCGCAGTCAAATGACTGAAACAAGTAAAAGAGTATAAAAGTGTAAAAGAGTATATAATATTGCACACAGGTAAAGAATGGAATGGTCAAAGCTGGAATGCCTTCATTCACAAGTCTGATCTTTCAGTGCTGACCTAGGGTGGAACAGAAGCAACTATAACAAATTGCAACATCAAATCAGCATCATACAAACATTGATATTATACCAGTAATAAAACAAACACCAGATCTAGTTCTACCATCAGTCATATGACAACAAGCTACCAATGAAATCCACTTACACCTTTTAAGCAAAATTGGGAGCTGCTTTAGCTGCTATGTGGTTGCTCAATCCACTCAAATCACTCAAATAAGATGAAGGAATTATGGGATAATTTGATCTTAGATACACTTCCTAGAAAAAAAACATTACTGGATAGCCACCATTAGAATGTCTTTCACTAATGGTCTGTTCAATGCCACCACTAACAACAACAACAATCACTGAAGCATAATGAAGGAATTGTGGGATAGTGTGTTGTTACATACACTTCCTGAAAAAATTATACTGGATAGCCATCTCTAGGATGTCTTTAACTAATGGGCTGCCCACTACCACCACCACCACCACCAGCAACAACAATAACGACTATCTGCCTCTGTACCAACAACACCAATGAGTATCAAATACAACACACGCAGAAGACAAAACATTCTAATAATAACAAACAACACATCTCCAACATTCACAACACATATAGAAAATGAATATAAGTTAAACAGAGCAAAACAACATACAACAACACCAAAGACACTTCACATGCTAACAGTAAAACAGCAACACTAGAATGCAAATAATACATTGAAGTTATCATGAAGTATGTCTGTCATACTTGAGCCACCAACCTCACTACAACAAACCGCAAAGAACATCATTCAGCCTACTTCACACCATAAGTGCTTTCATGTAAACCATATCATCATCATCATCATTTAATGTTCACTATGTTTGCTTCTACTGAACATAGTCATACTGGAATATACTAAAGAGCTGAGGAAATGTAGCATAGTCAAAATGCTGCACTGCACCCTATATGATTAACCTTTACATATTGTTGTTGTTGTTGTTGTTGTTGTTGCTCTTGTTCTTGTTTGACCCCAGGTTAACTCAACTCTGATAATGCAGGCCAATGATAAAAGGTATCCTAGTTGTGATCATCATGTTTTTTCAGGTGTATGGTGATTATATTATTAAAGGTGTCCTTTTCTTGTTTGAGAAGGTTGACTTTGAAATGAATTTAGCTGTAATTACAGCTAAATTTTTTTCAACCTTGCAGTTTAAGTGACCAAATAGAGTCCCTAGTTCAACCCATGAAATTCAAGAGTACAAAGTGTATTCTTCTACTAGCTGGTGACATGATATATCTGGAACACCAGATCTGTTGTTCCTACTTCGACATCCAACCTGAATGCCATACTATTATTGATGTAAGGTAAACAGCTCTACACAGCAAGAACACAACATCATACCATCAACACCACTAATACTACAGCTCATATATAACTAGTAACAGTATGATTGCATAAACAACACCAATTTCACACCACTGACATAACCAATAATATCAAAACATTGACAATGCAAATATGATACCATCAACATAACAAACATAATGCTACTAACATAACCAACAATTGCATTGTACCATCAAAACTAATGGTATGTCACTAACATTACCAAAGACAACATCATACAATAATCAACATCATACTATCATCATTATAACACCACTAACATAACAAACAGCACCATACTGTCAAAAACACTATTATCATACCTCTTACATATAAAAAAACATAATTATACCATCAACAATACCAATATCATACCACTAACATAACCATCAACAACATCTTACCATAAGCATCACAAATATCATATCACTATCATAACTGACATTATAGCATCAAGAGCATTAGGTTAATTTCCATGACATATACACCAACTTACCATCAACATTATTAGTGTCATATCACTAACATAACCATCAATAGCACTAACATAAACAACAACATACTACCAACCTCACAAGCCATAGCTGTCACTCATGAATGATATGACCTGGTAGCATGTACTATGCTTTTGCTCGTTGCTTTAGGTGCTTGTGTAGTTGTGAATGGATATAGACTACTTTTAGTCCTCTCATCTTTGATCCAGTGAAACAGTGATATGTCAGCAGGTGTGAGAGAAGACTGCACCAACAGTTGACTGGTATATTTTCAGCTGAGTAGACTGGACTAATCCGAAATGAGGTGCCTTGCTAAAGGACACAATGTGCTACCCAACCCAAGAATTGAATTCATGATTTTATGATTGTAAACCAAATAATTTAGCCACTAGTCCTTGTGCCTTTAAATTTACTTAATTATTAATGGAATCCCAACACCACCACCACCAACAACATGATAATAGAATAACCAACAACACCAAACAGTCAGTGAAGTCAGTGTAACATAACAATATTATTACCAACAACACTAACATCATACCACTAACATATCCAGGATCACACCAGTGACAATGTCATAACAATATCATAACTAGCAACAGTATCATACCATCAGCAACTCAAATATATCACTATGATGACCATTGACATACATCATCAAAAAATACAGTACCATATCACTAATGTAACTAACAACATTTATACCATCAACAATATTAATGTCCCACCATACTCACTTCTAAAAACAACACCCTATCATCAACAACACCAATATCATACTACTAACATAATCAACAATAACAATGTACCATTAATAATATCAATACCATATTATAAACATAACTATCAGCATTATACAATCAACAATACCAATATCAAACCACTAGCATAAACAGCATCATGCCATAACATTAACATAACCATCAACAACACAAATATTGTATCAATAATGGTGTGCCATTAACAATAATATTGTGCTACTAATATAGCCAGGAGTGGAGGCACACAGCCTAGTGGTTAGAGCAGCGGACTCGTGGTTGAGGGATCGTGAGTTTGAATCTCAGACCAGGCGATATGTGTGTCTATGAGTGAAACACCTAAGCTCCACGCGGTTCCAGCAGAAGGTAACTGTGAACTTCTGCTGACTCTTTCACCACAACTTTTTTCCATTCTTTCTTCCTGCATCTAGCAGCTCACCTGTGACAGACCAGCATCCTGTCCAGGTGGGGAACCCATACACCAATGAAACCAGGAAACTGGCCCTTATGAGCCAGGCATGGCTTGGGAAGGAACAAACAACAACAATATGGCCAAGAAACAACACTATACAACCAAATGCAATCATACAGATAACATAGTCATCAATATCATACCATCAACAATATTTTTATCATAATACATGATCATAATACCATCAACACCATTATCATAGCATTAATGTAACCAAGAACATATTGTAGCATCAACAATTCTAAATTGTATCACAATCAAGAGAACTTCTATGCAATCACTCAGCTACCTATAAATATCAGCTAAATGGTATTCAAGTCTTACTTTGTCATTTTTGATGAGGAAAAACCTATGAGCCACTACAAAACAAAAGAAAAAGAAATAGGTGGTCATAATTGGTATGACTTTGATCTGATTGGTATGAGATTACTTAGGGCTAAACAGTAAGCCAAGAACATAATAATACTAATAACACAATAGTATCAACCAGTTTAATATTATATCAATAATACAATCAAAATTATTTTTCATAAAATTAATATCATACAAGAGCATCACACCAACACTAACATCAATACCCTTAATATAGGAAACAATAACATTGTACTACTAACTGTAACAGTATCATATCATTAACATAACAATCAACAATGACTATGTACTATTAACAACATCACATCATCAACAGCACCATCATCTTACCACCATGATAACAGACAACATCATGCCATCAACATAACCAACATCATACCATCAACAGCACCAATAAAATACCATTAAATTAATCAACATCATACTGTAAAACACATCAATATAAGGCTAATATAACTATGACCATAATGCAATTAACAACACTATTATCACACCATTTGTATAATCAATAACATACTGTCAATAACATTAATATTGTACCACTAACATAATCATTAACATTATACTATCAATAACATAAATGCCATGCTATTAACATAAACAATAACATCATGCATTCATATAAAAAAAAACCCAGCATCATAACACTAATATAAAATATAACACCACACCATCAATAAGACTGATATCATACCACAAACATAATCAATAACATACAATGAACAACACTAATATCAAACAAATAATATGAACATTAATTTTTTGTACTACAGGTACAAGGCTTGAAATTTTGCAGGGAGGTGGCTAGTTGGAACTTATTTATTGACCCCCAAAATGATGAAAGGCAAAGTCAACTTTGGTGGAACTTGAACTAAGAACATAAAGACCATTCTGCCGACTTGTCACCTTAATAATAGGAATAATAATATCATACAATTATACATGGCTACTGTCATAAAACTACCATAAACATCAATGAAATATATAAAAAACTACCATAAGGAAATCAGTCAATATCACCACTAACATAACCATCAAAAGCAACAATATCATACTACCAACATAATAAACATCGTACCATCGACACCATCAATAACATATCACTAAATTAATCAACGATATGCTATTAAACAACATCAGTATCAAAATACTAGAATAATCATCAGCAATATTATACCACTAACAATAACAAAAATAACATCAATAACACCAATATCACAAGGCTAGCATTGTAAATATCATACGATTAACAATGTATGTACTCTAACATAGGCAATGACATCATACCATTTACGAAATTGTTATTATATCACTAACACAAACAACTACAACACTAAACCATCAACACCAATCTTGTTGTTGGCACTTCCGTCGCTTACGACGTCGAGGGTTCCAGTTGATCCGATCAACGGAACAGCCTGCTCGTGAAATTAACGTGCAAGTGGCTGAGCACTCCACAGACACGTGTACTCTTAACGTAGTTCTCAGGGATATTCAGCGTGACACAGTGTGACAAGGCTGACCCTTTGAATTACAGGCACAACAGAAACAGGAAGTAAGAGTGAGAGAAAGTTGTGGTGAAAGAGTACAGCAGAGTTCGCCACCATCGGAGTTCCCCTGTCGGAGCCTCGTGTTTTCGCTCAATAAACACTCACAACGCCCGGTCTGGGAATCGAAACCGCGATTCTTTGACCGCGAGTCCGCTGCCCTAACTACTGGGCCATTGCGCCTCCACCAATCTTGTAATACTAACATAACCATCAACATCCTACCATAACAAAAGACTCCAATATCTTTCCATTCATATGGCCAATGAAAACAACAATATATCATCTATAATATAAATAAAATATTAACAAAACCAACAGTATCAATCCATTGACAGTGAAAAATTAACGACCAATAACATTGCACATAACATCAAACCATCAACAACACTTGTACCACACAACAAACATACTCAACAGTACCATTAAATCTAACATCACTAATGTCATACGATTGAAATGCTAAACAACATAATACTATTAATGAATGCAATGCTTAACCATATACATAACTAGCATCATATCATGCTATCATCAACACCTGTATCATACCTCTATCATAAGCAAGGAGAATATGCCATCAACACCATCAATATCCTACCACTGACATAACTAAGAATATATAATCGACAACTTCTTTATCATACGACTATCATAACCACCAACAATATCATACCATCAATATAAACAACAGCGTGACCTCAACAACTCCAATACCATGCTACTAACATAACCAATTATAACATACGTTCAACATCAAAGTATCATACCATTAATATGAGCAACAATAACATTATGCTATCAATTGTACCAATATCATGCAACTAACATAACCTACAGCATCAACGATATCAAGCAATATAACACCACTAACATAACTGATGACATCATACTCTCCATCCATCTTTTTCCCTCACCATACCTAGGAGTGTGGAGGTGCAATGGCCCAGTGGTTAGGGCAGCGGACTCGCGGTTTCGATTCCCAGACCGGGCGCTGTGAGTGTTTATTGAGCGAAAACACCTAAAGCTCCACGAGGCTCCGGCAGGGGATGGTGGTAAACCCTGCTGTACTCTTCCACCACAACTTTCTCTCACTCTTTCTTCCTGTTTCTGTTGTACCTGTAATTCAAAGGGTCAGCCTTGTCACACTGTGTCACGCTGACTATCCCCGAGAACTACGTTAAGGGTACACGTGTCTGTGGAGTGCTCAGCCACTTGCACGTTAATTTCACGAGCAGGCTGTTCCGTTGATCGGATCAACTGGAACCCTCGACGTCGTAAGCGACGGAGTACCAACAACATACCTAGGAGAATCGTGGGGGTAGTGTCCTCAGGCACCTCTTCCACAGGTTCCTGTCAGAAGCAACCGTTATTACACTTTCCAGCTGGCTTCCTAAGCGTGACCAACTGAGACTATAGGTATTACCCAATCATCTCATTCTTGGTCTACCCCTCGGTTTCCTGCTAATTGCTCAGTTTGAATAATGTCTTGTAATTCTTTCCTGCAATATTCTTATCACATGTCCGTAGTACTAAAGCTGTAGTTCGACCTGGAGAAACTCCCTGGTTTCCGAGTTATACACCCTGTCATACCATCAACTCCAATATCATGTTAGTAACATAACTAACAATCCTTTCTATTATAGGCACAAGGCTAAAAATAGGGGTGGGGGTGTAGTCGGTTACATCGACTACAGCATTCAACTGGTACTTCACCAACCCCCGAAAAAAATGAAAAGCGATGTCAGCCTCGGCGGTATTTGAACTCAAATTGCAAAGACGGACGAATTGCCGCTATGCATTTTGTGTGGCGTGCTAACGATCTGCCAGCTCGCTACCCTAACATAATTGACAATAACAACATACTGTCAACACCAAAGTCACACTACAAACTTAACCTGCGCCATATAATTTCATTGTTTTGCTCTTGGTTAACTATGATTAACCAGACTACATATTAAGACATTCAGTTAGGGCTATCTTTTCTTTTGTATTAGTATATGGGAAGGGTTATCTAGAGCTACGTTACCCAATGTCACCCAATTGCAGCATTTGATCTGAGAAGGTTTTGGTTGCTATTTGTAACAGATCAAGAGCTTACAGGCTTTAACTTTTTTTTCTCTCCTAGCTCTGATGTATGCTATTTTGGTACTCTTAAGAACACCAACAGCACCATCGCACCAACTGCACCATCACACCAACAGCACTAACTAACGTGTATTTCGCTCGATCTGAAAGAAATAGCAGCCCAAATCGCCTCCAAATCACACTTTAATGTCTAAGAAAAAGACACGCCGGGAAAGCCTCAGATGGAATGCTTTAGGCAATAGGTAGACTCAATGAGGCTGACGTGTGGCAAAACAAGAACCATAACAGTAAAGTGGAGTTTGAGGGAGATTAGGCTGCTAATTCTATCAAATCGCCCTACCGCATTGAGGCCTCCTCACTGTGGCTGTGCAACTGGCACACAGGAGTTACGTATCATAGAACTGCTTGATTACAGCTACCTTGGGGTTACACCACCACCACCACTAACAACAACAACAACAACAACGACTAAAATATTAACAGCCAAAAAAAACAGCAGCTGCATCCAAGTCTACAGTCAGAAAACAAACACAGCAACTTAAACGATATTGACAACAATTGCAGCAACAACAACAATGCCAGCAATATGAACTACAACAACAATAATCAATGAATCAATTTTCAACCTAAAGACCTCTGCACAACCAACAGAACTAAACAACAAAAACGACGACCACGACAATAACAATACCCAGCCACCTACAAGAAGAAAAGATAAACTAAGATGAACACAGTTACTGAAGAGAGAGAGAGAGAGAGCAAAAGAGAAACAGAGTGGGTGGGGAGAGAAAGAAATAAGTGAATGAGAAAGAAGAGGCAGAGTGTATTAGAAAGTGAAGTACTTTTACCAACCAGCCCATCACTTCATTCCCCCCACCTCTCCGTTGACAAAATACATCATGTTTGGTCTGTCTATGTCAGTCCTCTTTGATGCTTAAAAATTTCCTCCAAATTCATTTTAAAATAAACAAATTTTACAAAGCATAAGTATTCTATATTCAGACTATCGAGATGGATCAATAATTATCGAGAGAGCGAAATTACATACGCACATAACACACACACACACACACACACACACACACACACACACACACACATATATATATATATATATATATATATATATATATATGCAATCATTACAGTGTTGGAACGGATTGCTTTGCGGTAATCATTCCGGTACTCTACGATCTGAAGTCAACTAACCTTTCATCCTTTCGAAACCAATGAATAAAATACTAGTACTGTACTGGGGTCGATTCTTTTCCTTTATGCACTCTTTTTTGCCCCTCTGTTTGACTTTCTCTCATCTGAAAGAAACCGACTGAGTTCAAACTTGACGAGGGTTGGAATGTACCAGTTTTTAAAATGTTCAAGTCACGGCGCATATCATGAGGACGTCCTTCGAGTGGAGGGTCCAAAGCGAGACAAGGCATACGTGTGTGTGTGTGTGTGTGTGTGTGTGTGTATGGTTGGGTGGGTGTGTATGTGTAGGGGGTGAACTCAACTAAAGGTAAGCTCAGACTAAGTTTGATATCAGAAATATACCTATCACTCTACCCGGCTTATTGAGTATTTTACCAGATAATTTTTGCACTACGTAAAATACATTATCGGTATATTCTACTGTTATATATATATATATATATATATATATATATATATATAGAGAGAGAGAGAGAGAGAGAGAGAGAGAGAGAGAGACGTATATACATATACACATACACTCACACATGCATACATATGTATGTATGTATATATATATATATATATATATGTATCATCTCAGGAATACGGACTATGATCTTAAGAGACATGTGATTTGTGAAAACGTGCGTAGCGATGCATTAACTGTTTATAAACTCCATCCAAGTATTATTGTTATTATTACAATATTTATCCTACATTATATCGGTGCAGCTCGATGCAACCCCCAAAAACTGGTTCACCAGTCAGTATCATTAGACTGACCGGTATAATGGAATAGGAGCTTTATTTGCATATTCAAAACATTTCCCGTAAACAAATTTAAAAGATATTCTTTTTTTTATTCTTTTATTCGTTTCAGTCATTTTGACTGCGGCCATGCTGGAGTACTGCCTTTAGTCGAGCAAATCGACCCCAGGACTTATTCTTTGTAAGCCTAGTACTTATTCTATCGGTTCTTTTGCAGAACCGCTAAGTTACGGGGACGTCAACACACCAGCATCGATGTCAAGTGATGTTGGAGGGGGACAGACACATAAACATATACACACACATACATATATATATATATATATATATATATATATATATACGACGGGCTTCTTTCAGTTTCCGTCTATCAAATCCACTCACAAAGCTTTGGTCGGCCCGAGGCTATAGTAGAAGACATTTGCACAAGGTGCCACGCAGTGGGTCTGAACCTGGAACCATGTGGTTGGTTAGCAAGCTACTTTATTTCATAAATATTTGCCATAAAGGCATTACAAAGAGGGGACGAACAAGGACAGACAAACATAAAAGGGGTGAAGTAGCTGTATCGATTAAATATTTACAATTTTAAATATACAATAAAAATTGGATTATATTTACAATGTTCGATTGAAGCATTGCTCATTACAGATGCAATTTGTAATAGCTCTCCTGAAGGATAGGCATCCGACCACCAGGGTAGACCCCTTGCTTTTTCTTTCCCTTGTTTTCTGGCTCCCACTACCACACAGCCTCTCCTGCGTATATATATAATTATTATTACAAATTTGGGATATATATATATGGTCAAGGATTTTTATGTAAGAGATGTTATTGCTTATGCATGCAAGACTTTCATCTCCATGCCACAGACCAGGAACAGATACCGTTTAGTATACCATCCAACGCTCCAGCAAATCCACTGATCATCGACATGGACTGGTACTGTATTTGTCTACGCCAAAAGAATGATAGGCGAAGTTTGCTTCGGTTAAGAGTTGAATCCGGAGCGCAGAAGTTTTGTTTATTTGAATAAAAATAACTTCAGCAGGTACGCACAGTCTGAGTGGAACAATATTTGAAGTATGACTAGGAGCGTTGTCTAAATGCAAAAATTCGTAGTAACATTTGTCAGCGGGGAAGAAATGTTCAACGAAACATTCAAGAAACAAATCTCGTGTAACCCAAGCCTTTCTATTATATTTCTCTGTAAGAAGCAGACTAGATTTGCAGATACCTTTCAATGCTCTCTCAAAGCATCGGAAACAGCAACGGTTTCATATCCCAGTCTTTTGTGGAATTTGCTCCTAGTTATACAATGGGTGAGTGAAGGCGCGTTGCTTAGTGGTTAGGGCATTCGGCTCACGATCTTAAGGTCGTGAGTTCAATTGAGCAAGACACTTTATTTCACGTTGCTCCAGTCCACTCAGCTGGCAAAAATGAGTAGTACCTGTATTTCAAAGGGCTGGCCTTGTCATACTCTGTGTTACGCTGAATCTCTCTGGGAACTGCGTTAGGGGTACACGTGTCTGTGGATTGCTCAGTCACATGCACGTTAATTTCACGAGCAAGCTGTTCCGTTGATCGTATCAGCTGGAACCCTTGTCGTCGTAACCGACGGAGTGCTCCGACATAATGTGAAATGATCTTTTACTGTTTTATACTCTGGTGCAGCCTACATTCATCTGCGTTAACAACTAGATTTGGTGAATATTTATTTCTTAGAATATTCTTCAACTTTACTGTAACTTACAATGTAGTTTGAATTTCAAACATATAGTGAATCTTCTGTTACCGAATGCTAGGATGCTCTGGAGATTAAATCGTTTTTCTTTTTTAACTTTTCATCCGTGAGAAGAAACAAACGTTTGAATAACTTCTTGAGCTTCTTGTTTCAACTGCTTAAATATATTTGACATCTTTTGCTGTATAATGGGCTTAGGAGAGTGGTGCGTGATGCTGTGATATATGAACACAAACACTCTATTTTTTTAATGATTTTACTGTGTGTACATGTTAGTTTAGAAGCATTAAGCTCTTGTAAATTTCTTTATGACAACTTTTATTTTATCAAATTGATTCATCATAGGTTTTAAAGTGCAAGTCTAATGATTCTGCGACAACACTTTTCATTTCTTTTTCTCCTACTCTTTATAATCGTTAGTTTGATGTCAAATGATATTGCTTTACACTTACGTGACATGATGAGATAAAATGTATACTGAATTAATTTAAAAAAAAACAAAATTACTATCTTTTAAGAAATTACGAAATTGCTACACAAGTGTTGTAACGTTGCACAAGAAAATACTCAAGTATGCAAAATCAAACCGATTGAAATTGATTGCTGTCTTTTGTGTGTGCAAATGAAAACTACGAGATGGTTCCTTATCAAGAGGTTCAATTTTAAAAGGTAAATTTCCGGGAGGGCCAAAGAACAGAAATGGTTTTTTCCCACGTTTCTTTGGCAGTTAAACTTCATTACCAGCTTCGTTATGGTGTGGTTTCATTCCTTCTAAGAGGAAACGTAAAACGAGTTGTTGGTGTATTTACATAAATGAATATACATACATACACATACTACATACACGCACATACTACATGCATACACAGATGCACACACACACATACACACACATATACGTATCCATACATACATACATACACACATACATACATACATACATACATACATACATACATACATACACATGCATACACATGCATACGTGTGTGTGTGTGTGTGTGTGTGTGGAGGCGCAATGGCCCGGTGGTTAGGGCAGTGGATTCCCAGACCAGGCGTTGTGAGTGTTTATTGAGCGAAAACACCTAAAGCTCCCCAAGACTCCGGTAGAGGATGGTGGCGAAGCCTGCTGTACTCTTTCACCACAACTTTTTCTCACTCTTTCTTCCTGTTTCTGTTGTACCTGTATTTCAAAGGGCCAGCCTTGTCACACACTGTGTCATGTTGAATCTCCCCGAGAACTACGTTAAGGGTACATGTGTCTGTGGAATGCTCAGCCACTTACACGTTAATTTCACGAGCCGGCTGTTCCGTTGCTCGGATCAACTGGAACCCTCGAGCCCACGTCGTCGTAACCGACGGAGTGCCACTGAGATGCTAGTTTATTTCTTTTTCACTCTTTTCTTTTATATTCACGTCCCTTCACTTCATCCTTTGCTCATCCTTTCTAAGCAACTTCCTTTTATTGCTCTCTTATTAGATATGTATTTGACAAGTCAGTTTGAAAAGTACCGGTAATTTAACAATGTCAAAAGCACAAATCTGTTGTCCAATCCTATGACGTGGCGATCTTGAAATAAGGTAATGCCTACGCATAGACAGACAAATATACATACACACACATGCAAACATGCATGTAGACAACCATGCATGCATACACAGATATGATGATTGCTTCATCTTATCAGATGATAGTCGACTCATTATTCATCGCCTATTCAACTTCTGTTTACTGTCACATCTACTTTAGGACTATTCACAAGACCAGCTAATGATTAACAATGTCAAAAGAAAATATCACTCACAAAACTTAACGTATCTTATGCAATGATTATGTCTGGCTGTACCACGTGTCTTTGTAGCCTAGATATTGACTACGTGCTTTGCTGCACATTGTACATAAAATATTTGTATCCATAAATATTGGTTTCAAATTTTGGCACAAAGCTAACAATTCCGGGGGCGGGGTAAATCGATTACAGCAACCCCAGTCCTAAAACTGGTACTTATTTTGTCGACCTCCGAAAGGATAGAAGGCAAAGTCGACTTCGGTGGAATTTGGACTCAGGACGTAAAGAAGGACGAAATGCCGCTAAGCATTTTGCCCGGTGAGGTAACATTTCTGCCAGCTCACTGCCTTTATGTATCTGTAAATATTACCAGCGTTTCTGAATATGTACGATTTTATGTGACTAACATAGCTTACTCTCGGAAGAAGAGCACATCCACGATTATCACTTTTCCAGCTCTCCAAATCTTTGGGCAGGTTCAGAAAGACGACTTTATGTAAACTACGTTTGAGGCCAGCGTTTTAAATCTGTCCTGTCTCAGACATATTACATAATTCCTTAAAGGAATGCATCTAATCATTCCGAATGATCACTGGCTCTTCGCAGTTGCTAACATTTATACCTGGAGATTTAAAATTGTCTTTTTATACAGCCCACGCATCTGTTCTGGGCTTATTTCATGAACTCTTTCCATTTTCCGTAGAACAGCTGTTCTGGGACTCGTTAACTGATCATCCTTACATGCCTGACCAACACATTTGACCGGTGATGATCAATGTTTTAATGCTGAACTTTTCAGCAGAATCTCCTCAGATCAAAAATTCATTTTATTCTAAACTTGAAGTGGATTTCTATGTAGCATTCTTGAAAAGCAAAGACAATTGAAACTTATTTTGGTTCGGAAAATCAAAGAGCGAAGGGGTATAGTGAAGTATTTTTTGTCATAAGAATAAGTTTAGTTGAACAAATTGAACGTCCAACAGCATAAACTTGCATTACGAAGATTCGATTACCGCTGTCATGTGGACAAAATGTTTCTATTTTCTTGGATTATTCTCCAACAGACATAACCACCGCAGGTTCATAACGCCATTTCATCAGTCCCAAAGTATGAAAATTTGATATCTTTCAATAGCTTCAATGCACGAATTGAAATGCAGCATGAGGCCTTGTTCATTTTGGCACTGGAAATGTTAATAGCGCTTTCAATTTCCTTGATTTCATTCTGGCAATCTAGATAACTTTTTTAAAAATGACAAGGTCATACTGGTTCATCCTAGATCCAAATATAGTCAAATTACCCATTTCATAGCGATCCAAAAAGATTATATACAAGTTAATATTCAACCTGTTTCAGGATAATGCCGAATGCGACACTAGTTGCAAACTGGTTCGAGAAAATTTCAAGTTTCGAAAAGTTTGCATGAATGATGTAAAAGCTCGTAAAGATATTAATGAAATTACGTTGGCATAGATAAGCATTCGAGAAACTGTCTCTAATGAATTTGATGATCCTAGCTTTGACGATACCTGAGAAAACTTTAGGGATCAGGTGTACTGTTTGAGAGTTGAGTTGCCTGGTTTCATGGAAAAAAAAACGCAGAGTGATTGGACTAATGATAAATAATGCTACTATGACCAGTAACTGAAAACAATTCACTGAAGATTTTGGAATCTCCTGAACATTTGCAATAAAGCGCATCGCAAATTTTATCAGGGAAGTGAGATACACTGATCAACACAAGTGGAGGTTTAAATTATATATAAATCTCTTGTTAAAACAAGAGATTTTGTGGGGAATTTTTTCATATCTTTTATTTATTTCCGTGTAGATTTTTGTGTTTTATAAATTTTTAATTCGTCCAGTTATACATACCACGTCCTTCACCCCTTCCTTGTCTTTGTATAATTTCTCCGTCCAAACAAGCCTTCTGAAGCCCTGTTACTTTTTTGTATGTCTTCGTTTCTTTATTGCTATTATAGAAATGGCTATCGTCATCATCACCATCATCATCATCATCATTATCATCAGCATATGATATGTACAAATATGTTATATTTTATATTTGGAATCCATGTACTTACTACCGGGTCACAACCAGTTTCCTTAGATATCGCGGGCCTTTCGAACTATCCTTGCAGTTCCTAATAGAACAGATTTCTGTATTAATACATCAATCTCAATAAGGGAACTACCAAATCTGTAAGTAACGGTTACTGGGGCGTCTAGAACTACTGGGATTACTTTTGCAGAAATCCTCCACAGCCTTCGTATTTTCCTAACCAAGTTCTGATATTTTTCTATTTACTCTTGTTCTTTAACAGCTACATTCATATCATCGGACACAGCCATATCTATGATGATACACTCTCTTGTCAGGAATATCTGGTTGTCTTGCTTGAGTTTTGCGACCGGTTAGTCTGAACAGTCAAGTTTCATAAGACCTTAAATTGATCATTCTCGGTAACATTTTGCGGTTGGTGTTAGTACCATTTTCAGCTTCCTTCAAACCCTCTTTGCCGTAATATGTTCCCGTATAATGCCTCGGCTACACAATTGTGTCTGCGTCTATACTCCTTCTGTGCCAAAGGACTACAAGAACTTATGTGCACGACGAACTTCTCTTTCTCGCTACACATTCTGCACTTAGCACTTTTCATAGTTGTTTATTCTTGCCTTTATGATATTCTTTCGTATTGCCTGACTTTGAGCAGCCATAATGAGTCCTTCCGTTTCTTTTTTTAAATTCTCCATTCTTCAACCATAACTAAGATTCACCCACTGCAACATCATGCGTTTGTCTGAGATATCAACAATGCAGCTCTTTTCCTCAGATGTTTCTTCATTGTTCCTGTTTTCCTTTTTTCTTGTATTCTTTCGCGATCTCCATAGATTCTTTCTCCTCTCATCTGGTAGCTGAAATCAGTTTTTCTGCGCTGTTTCTCACATACCCTTCTATATCGCATTCTGCCATCTCCTCGCAGTTTTTTTTATCGACATTAGTCCTCTCCCTCCCTCTTTCTATGATAGGTTTAACACTGTCTCTAGGGTGTAATGACCTATACATAGTCATTGTCATTCTGGTTTTACAGTCTATGTCTTTTAGTTCTTCCCTAATCCAGTCGAAGAAAGTAGCAAAATATCCTGTTAGAGACACAGCGCATGTTTTTACTGCAGAGATGCTTTCACCTCCATTCAGTTTTGAGCTTAGCACTCTTTTCATTCTCGTGAAATATTCATTTTACACTTTCTCCACTTCTTGATAAAGAATTCTATCTCCTCCTAGTACACCAACGTACTTGTACCATCACCTTCATTTATTGTTTTTGATTGATGTCTCATCTAAGAGTTTAATCCCTTCTGCCTTGGATACTTTTCCTCTCTTTATTATTTGCACTACACACGTAAATGTTCCAATGTTCTCACTCACGATTCTAACAGCCTGGACCGATGAATTTAAAGCTTTCTCATTTTAGATCATCTATAAACAGAACATGACTTAGTCTCTCTCACGTTCAATGTAAAAGCAATAAGAGCAACTACGAATAGCAACTGCAAAAATATCACCTTGAAATATTCCTCTTCTTATGCTAACCTTACCTAACTTAACATGAGTAGATGGAAGTATAGTTTTCCATTTTGACATGCTGTTTTATAAGAGCCAAACAACATTCTCTGCTATCCCAACTATATTGAGACATGAATGTGGAACGCTGTGATATACCTTATGGTAATCAATTCATGCAATTGCTAGATTTTTCTTTCTACTTTTGATTTCTTGAAGGACTTGTTGATCTATATATAATAGGTCGTTTGTACTTCTAGAACCTTTTCTACACATTTTCTGTTCTTCTGACAGTAGATTTCCTTCTTCAAGACTCTAATACATATCCTTTTCAATAACTTCCACATGAGTGAAAGACAAGTTGTTAGTCGGTAGTTACTTGCTATATGATCTTTCACTATTAACACCGACCCTGCCTCTTGTCATCTATTCGGGAACATTACTTGTCTCAATACAACTATTTAGTTGTGTACTCATTCTGTTGTTGAGTGCAATGAAACGTTTTAGCCAAAATCAGATTTGGTCCTGGAGATTTCCAGTTTGGCATCACTTTCAAGACATTTTTCAAGTTTTCATCTGTGATCTCTACGTTTCTTTCTTTTGGCAAATCTGCATTATTTTGCCTTATTTTTTTTTTAATCATTCTGCATCGTCATTGTGTTTCACTTCTTGGCTCCAAATGTCTCTCCAGAATCGTTGTTGTTGTTGTTGTTGTTGTTGTTGTTGTTGTTGTTGTTGTTGTTGTTATCATCTCAGGTCTTTTTGTAACTCCTAGAGTTTTGCATGCGTAGCGGGCTTACTGCCAGTAGTCTACTATCTGGTCTTTTTAACTATCTAATACTTTCCTGATAATCCTGGCCGTACAAGGAGGCAAACCTTTTGTAACGGTTCTACTGAGCACTCTATTCCAATTTCTTTATATTCCTCTTGATGCCTTCTTATACTGTCTCCAAGGACCCGACAATAACTGGTACTATCTTCACCTTCTTCATTTTCCATGGCTGGGCTATTTCGTACTTAAGAGGATTGCATGTATACACCTATTTTTTCGCCTTCCTTCTTGACTATTCGTAGGTCAAAGGGGCACGCAACATAAACTATATAGCACATATAGTGCACCTTGTCCACCACTACTAGGTCCGGTCTGTTATGTTCTAGCATCTGATCTGTTTGGATTGGAAAATCCCAGATGATTTTGCTAGTCTCCGACACCACCACTCTCTGCGGTTTGTGCTCATACCACGTCTTGCCTCTCTCTAGCCCCCACTTTTCACAGTTTCGAATCTGGCACTTTCGCTACCTCATCGTGTCGCCACAACCTGTAGTGGTTTTGGGAAAGTCTAGGGCAGTCGTTCGCGATATAGGCAATGGTTTCGTTTACTCTATCACAGATGCGGCACTGCAGAGGCACTTGCTCATTCATAAGGTTGACCCTCTAAATCGTGGCCAAAGTCAACCATCCTTCTGTTCTTATGGAAGAATGTTGTCCTAATCCAAGTGTTTGTACATTTCAACCGCAATTATCCCCGTCAATAACTTTTGGCACTCCGTCGGTTCCAGTTGATCCGATCAACAGAACAGCCTGCTCGTGAAATTAACGTGCAAGTGGTTGAGCACTCCACAGACACGTGTGCCCTTAACACAGTTCTCAGAGAGATTCAATGTGACACAGAATGTGACAAGGTTGGCCCTTTGAAATAAAGGTACTACTCATTCTTGCCCGCTGAGTGGACTGGAGCTACATGAAATAAAGTGTCTTGCTCAAGGACACAACGAGTCGCCAGGAATTGAACTCACGATCATGATCTGAATACCCTAACTACTAAGCCACGCGCCTTCACCAATAGCTTCCACATGGCAGGTAAAAAAGATATTGGTCGGTAATTCCCCATGGCCTTTCCTTTCGCAAGGTCCTTCATGCATAAAACTGTTCTGCCTTTGGTCAGCCACTCTGGTATTTCCTTCTCATTCTCTGCCGGAATTTTAATCCCTTCTGCAATCTTTGCGTCGCAGCCCTTAAACCTTTTTATCCAATAGCCCTGCACTCTGTCTGGATCTGGTGCCTTCCATTTGCTCATACATTTTACTTCCTTCTCGAATACCTCTCCCTGTAATTATAATCTCTGACTGCTTCGGATATACAATGGCTCTCTTTCAGGTCTTTTAACCATTCAGGCTTTTTGTTGTGGTATTCCCTTCTACTCCAAATATTACTCCAAAACTTTTTACATTTCTGTTCATTTGCGACTAAGATTTCTCCCGCTAATCCTCCATTAATTTCCAGGTAGAACTTCTTTTGGTCCATCCTGAAGAGCTTGTTTGTTGGAATTGTTTAATTTGTTGCTTATATCCGGATACTTTCGCCTTCTTTGCAATCACACGTCAAGAGCCTTTTTCTTTCTATGTCATATTACCTCCTCAGTCTATCATTCTTCTGCTCATTCCTAAGCTCATCTTTGATTTTTCTGTCCAGTACTGAAATGGCTTTCGCAAGTGTTTCAATGCTTTACTGTATTCATCTTTTCCACCACGGCTCAGCGTGCTTTCATTTGGTATTTCTTGTCGATTTCTTTGTGGCCACGCCCATAATCTCCGCTACTATGATACTGCCACTCCGAGCAAATTTCTGGTCTCACTAATATTGTTTGTACGGATGTACTTCAGGACTTCATTTACTTTCAATGTCTCCTGGTTTAAGTCCCACTGATCAACCTTCCTTAGATTACAGATATAGACATTTTCCAGTTTTATATTTAAGAGACGAGGAACTATACACATTATTTACATTCAGTGACCTGAATAATAATAATAATAATAATAATAATAATAATAATAATAATAATAATAATAATAATAATAATAATAATAACAACAACAACAACAACAACAACAACAACAACAGCATCGAAAAATACCTTAGGAATGAGAATCCAGGTCCAAAATTTCCCCAAGACACCTGATGAAGGCTGGAGGGTATATCAGCCGAAACGTTGAGGACAAATATCTATCAAATGTGGATAATGTAAATAATACATAGTCCTCTTTAAGTTTTGTTGTTATCCTGTTATAGAGTGTTTTAAGTTCGAGTGTAAGGTTCTTCTTCTTCTTCTTCTTCTTCTTCTTCTTCTTCTTCTTCTTCTTCTTCTTCTTCTTCTTCTTCTTCTTCTTCTTCTTCTTCTTCTTCTTCTTCTTCTTCTCCTTCTTCTTCTTCTTCTTCACCTCCTCCTTATGATAATAATAATAATAATAATAATAATTATTATTATTATTATTATTATTATTATTATTATTATTATTATTATATTTATTATTATTATTATTATTATTATTATTATTATTATTATTATTATCATTATTATTATTATCTTCCATTCAACTCTATTCAGTTTTCCTCCTTTTGGGGAGATAACATGACATACAACTGGCTATCTGTCGTTATCAATCGTTTTACGATGTTTCTTTGTTATTTTCATCGAATATCGAATCAAATGTGAATTGGTAATTACTATTATTACTTCCACTTCACTCAAATGAACTGATGTCACACGATGTGAACTGATTCAAACTCATTCTCCGTATAATTGATCGACCGATGTCATAAATAGTTGATAATTGTATTTCAGCACCTTTTAAATGCTTTTCAACACATATCACTCACGTGATGCGCTTTTCTTCATTCTTTCTTATTAACAGTTGGTGATAAGCCCCAGGTTTGTAGCTTTAGGCGAAGCAGGCAGATAGGCGATTAACTCCCACTTTCTCTGCTTCACTTGGTAGAACATCCGTCCGGTCTCTCATCGATAACATTTCTCGATGATTTGGTACCATATATTCTTGGGTATTGATTGAATCTATGAAGACATACAATTGAATTACAACATAATGCTTAAGAAAAAATACGTTGGGGATGCGACTTGAAACCCTACAGTATTTGTATTTAGTATGGAGAATGCTCCCTTGATTTAATCTCTCTCAGTCATGTTGATATTCATAATCAGAGATACTACATTCATTCTATTTCTATATACATTAATCACTTGCAGTCTTGCCAACTGAATAGAATATACTTCATTGAGGAGCTTAATAAGACCGAAACATGTCCGCTGCTTTTACCGGTTGGCTTTAAATACCATATCAACTCCAATTTGTCTGAATTCTGTCTATATTGATCAAAAATTCAATTAACAGAGTTTATCGGAGTTATCTCTCTTTCTTGTTGCTTTTAGGTTTTAAATATTCCCGGAGGGAAATTTTTGTTAGCTAATTACTTAGGTTACTTCAGTTGATCGAAGTATTTCAATTTACTATAATTACATATGTGAGACCCGGTTATTAAGCAGATTATTCAAATATGAACTATTGTGGAAGTGAACACCAAACATGTTATGGGATCTTTTTTAAAACAGGGGCCACATTTTTCATTAACGAAACACTTTGAAACTTGGAACACTGGTAGAATGTGTCATATAAAACATCTTTTTCTCTTAGTCTTCTTTAAAAAAAAAAGAAATCCTTAAGTTATTCCATGTTAAAGTTGTCGTATTTCTGTAATTTCAACCAATCACTGACGTCCATTCAGCCGATATACATTAAGTGCCGACTACATAAACAAACGATTCTGAAACAATTCTATCGGTGATAGGGTTAGGGTTAGGGTAAAACAGCAAATTTAAAAAGAAAAAAGCAAAACGAAGCTATGGAAATTAAATACGCTTTACACCGCTTAATCAGCCAAAGGAGTAAATGTAAACAACTGAATACTTGTCAGTGATTGGTTGAAATTATCGAAATAAGACAATTTTTTACATGAAATAAATTCGAATACAAAAATATTTTTCTGTTCTATAACACAAAATTGATAAGTATACGAAGTTTGAAAGTCTTTCGGTACCAAAAACACTACGTAAAACATTAATGAAAAATGTGGCCCCCGTTTTAAAAAAGATCCATGTTATGTGCTCGGTGTCAAATGCTATTTCTTTGGTCATTTCGCTTCTAAATTTATTTTATATCTCTGTAGAATGAGCAAACCAGGGAGCATTATGCTGTTATTCGACCGGCTAGATAGAGCAACTAATTTTTTTTTAAACCACACCAACTGTCTGAAAAGTGGGGCTGGCAAGTGACTAGAATACTATTCATCTTAGAACGGTTAGATCATAATGAACGCAACGTTGCTGAATGGTTAAGAAGATCTCTTATTAATCACGGGGTCCTAGATTCGATCCCACTCTATGCCACCTACTACTACTAATAATAATAATAATAGCACTTTACAATAACAGCGTTTACTTGTTTACTCCACTTCTGTCGCCTTTTTTCAGTTAGCAACTAGCTAGGAATACGACCGGGCTCACGTTGCTGCATAGTGGGGCTCCTATAAGGGGAAACAAATTCTTTTCTGGTTCCAGTCCCGTTTTCACCGTTATTTGAATCATTATTTTGCATAATTTCATTCATGTGTTAGCTTTATATTGACTTTCTTTCCCACGAGCATAATTTTCGTTACTCCATCAATTGGATGATCATCGAAGAAGGTTAAAGTCCCCGCTCCCGGTCATAAGACACGGTTTTAACTCCGCCAGACGCCAACTCGGCATTTCTTGATCACGGAGCCAAGAAAAGATAAGAGAAAATGTGAAGATTTAGCATCAATGGAAAATAGCGTTGCTTGGAATCGCGCGAATCCTCCGCAAAGTTCTCCAAATCTGAACGAAGGGTATTGCCTTAGTCAACAGGTTGGGGACAGCTGACATTGTGTTACACCTCCCCCTCCATCGAAGGTACTGTGTTAACAACAACAACAACGACAACAATAATAAGGATAATAGCTTTTGCATATGGTCATATACAGTGTAACGTAACAGTGTAATACAATATAATTCATTTGTGATACACATATAGATGCATGTACCTTTGTACAAATGTATGTATATATATATTCACGCTCCAACACACACATACACAGACACAACAGCATACAGGCACTCACACATGCTTAAATGCATATAAATATCAGACTCATAAAAAGCAGGAAAAGATAGTTGCGGGAAATTATTGGAAAAGCTACATCTGAGAGGTAACTGCTTTTGCCAACCAATCAACTCAATGATATTGCTTAATTAATTGGTTAATTAATCAATAAGAAACAGAACTGTAACCAGCGCGCGTCTATCAAAGTTCAACGATATTTGTTTCAACACATGGTATATGTATGCATGCATATATTTCAGCATATAACTCTCTCTTTTTCTCTTTCTCTCTCTCTTTCTCTTTCTCTCTCTCTCTCTCTCTCATATATATATATATATATATATATATATATATATATATATATATATATATATATATATATATCCATCCATTCATCCATCTATCCATCCATTATATATATATATATATATATATATATATATATATATATATATATATATATAATATAATATAGGATAAAATCTTTATAAGAATTTATCAAGTAGTCAGCGTGAAAAAACCCCATAAGGAAAAAAAAACTCATTGTTTTTTTCCATAAATATATAATTTATATAAGGGCATTAACTATATAGTAGTTAACTATATAGCAGTAGACTTTTTTAATCCCTCTAAGCGTGAGGCATTACTATATAGTTAATGCCCTTATATAAATATATATATATATATATATATATATATATATATATATATATATATATATATATATATATATATATATATATATATAGATAACTGGAAAAGATATTTGGATGATTGTTTTATCGTATGGAATGAACCCTATGAAAAACTTCTAGAATTCAAATCCATTCTTAATAACATACATCCCAACATTCAATTCACTATGGAATTCAGCAAACATCATCTCCCTTTTCTTGATCTCTTAATCATAAAAACACCTAATAACCAAATCACAACCGACATCTACCACAAACCTACAGACTCACAACAATACCTCCTTTTTAGCTCATGCCACCCAAAACACACCAAGATAAATATCCCCTT